>NC_059482.1:14367293-14548938 GCF_018139145.2 Gymnogyps californianus
CACCTTATATACTCCCTAGATATTATTATAACCTCAGTAATCTTAACAGATTTATTTGAATGGCTATTTTATCTTTTATAATTTGCATACCAAGTATTTTCTCTTGATAGTGCTTTTCCATTGAATATTACCATTTCATTGTATTAAGCATACTGATAATCTCATGTTATACATGACTCAATTTATCTTCTCTTGCCATCAGTTATTCACAAGCAAGAACGCTAGTAATATTCAGTAAAGCCACCACTGCACTTTCATTTCATATTTAGGGTTTTATTTCACACTGAGGAATACAACGTTGTACTACATCAGACAGCTACCTGGAAGGATGAGAGGAGCTTATGGAAAATTACCATTCCACAGGTTTGAACCACTTTTGCTTTGGAAATCCTTCTGCAAATTTCAGTTTGCAAGGCATAACAGGAATAACACTAGGTACATGGCTCCCCTCCAAATTTCCAGCTAGTTTTTTTGAACTGAAGAACCATCCATGAAGCTAATATTGCACAGTTTTCTCAAGCTTTGTAAAATCCCATATCTACACTGGGTTAAGGCTGCTGAACCAAGCCAAGGGGCCAGGCACCAGCACAACTTGGTTGCACCTGTGTTGGTACAAACCGGCTGTGTTGTGAGCTTGTACAAAGAGAGCTCAAGTGCCCATACTCAGCACAATCAACACATTGGTTGTTTTGTGAGCAGCTTCCCACACTTGCTTGGACTTACTTTATGAGAATGAGGTGTCAGAATTTTAATGCCCCATATATTCTCTGAGAGATAGAGTGCACTACTTTGACCTTTCTAGTGTTCTGCAGTTTGACTCACTGGCAAATCTTATTTATAGCCATAACACACCAAACAGAGTTGCAGTGTGAACAACACTGACACACAAAACACTCCAAAGGACAGTGATGAAGGCCTTGACAGGAATTTCCTGGCAGTTACAAACTTCCTCTTGGATATTCAGTAAGAAAATAAAGGAAGAACAGCTCCAAGCACAGAAAACCAAATAACCTTCAGATAAGTACCAGAAAGAATTTTATCCACCAGCTGCCTTTTGCAGGTCTTGGTCATAGCCAATCAAACACTGCTTCACCAGCTACATACATACTGGAGTCATATACTTTAGGGTAGCTCCATTGATTATAGCAACAGCAGAGCCTACAGTTTTAAACAATTCTCAGATGTTAGATGCTGCAGTTTAAAGAGCTTTGTTGTAATAGCATGAGAACCATCATTACCTGAGTCATTTTCCACTCTTCAGGCAGCCACCATATGGTGCTTTAGCTCAGGTGTAGGCACAAGAAAGAAGGGTTGTTTCAAGGAGGGCTTTTTGGGGTGTGGGGTTTTGTTGTGGTTTGGGTTTTTTTTTTTTTTTTTTAATTCTTGGCCCTGAAACCTATTTTAAAAAGCACAAAACACTCTTGCACCTGAAGATTAGCAAGAAACAACTTCCCAGCTTGGTGGTGTCAGACTGAGCCATTTCAGAGTCACAGCTTAAGTCTCAAAAAGCTGAGACAAGTGGTGAAACAGTTAGAGAGACCTCACAGAATGGACTGTGGTCAGGCCAACAATTTCTGGGAGTAAACATAATTTAGAATAGTTTGTTCTTAGAACGCAAACCAGAAACCAACAGCCACATTACAAGAATTTAACTTTTAAAAAAAGTCATCAGAAACCAAAGCAGAATATTCCTGTCTGTGGAAGCATGCTGGACTCCCACATCACCTCAGTTTCTCAAGACTCCTTTTACACAGGCAACATTACAAAGTTAAACTTTTTCCCTGGTTCCATTAATAAAGTGAAAGAGACAGCAAGGGGATTATTTGCTCTTAGGATTATTTATTTCTACTTATTTTCAGTCTGATCCAATGCTTGTTTAAATTAATGGAAATAAAATAAAGTTTCAGACCTATTTTTTTTCTTACCTCTCAGCCTCCTTAGCTTTCTTACTTTCTTTTAATGTTTACCTTTCCCCAGCACCCTGTTCTTAACTTTTCACATGTTTGGACCCATCTCCCCCCTTTGTGTGGCCTTTTCCCCCTGCCCCGTATCGACTGCAGTGCAGCAGTTAAAAGGGGACTAGAGGGCGTCCTAGGATGTTCTTAGGTCTCACCAACTGCATGCGGCTTAACTACCACCAACCTTAACTGACAGGATGACTTGAACTGCAGATTGTTCTCCCAGCCTCCCACGCACCCACTCTGGAGTAACTAGGAACATTCAAATTGAGAATCTAGAGCACAGTAAACTGGTGCATGACTAGCACATCACCAGCATAGCAGTTTGTGCAGGCATGGCTACCTTCACCTCAGGCTTAAAACAACAAAAACAACCCCAACTCAAAAAAACCCCAAACAACCCACACCCCCACACCTCCCCAAAAATAAAAAAAACCAACACCAAGACAGAACTGTTTAAGTTATCCTAGCTGATTTTCCTTGACTCAAAATCAGGGCTTGATCACGCAAGCAGCTTCACTGCAGGTTGGAGAGAATAGTAGTCTATGGCATTCGCATGGCCGAATCTGGACAATGACAGTCCACATCTGTGGTTAAGGCAGTAACTATTCTCTTACAATCAGGTGGTTCAACTACAGCTTGAAAGTATTCTACATGGCAGAAGAGTTGCACAAACACTATTTAGACCACAATAAGTCATCTAATAAGTCAGTTTGCAAGTACACACAGCTCTTACACTCATACTGCAATATGCCCATCTTATTACACATGAAACAAATTTAATATAGTTGCCATTAAAACAAAAAGTAGGAATTGAAGGGGGTTTTCTTATTTTCTCTAGTACATACTCTAAATATTTTCCAGTGGCTAAATATTCTCCAATATTTTCCTTATTTATTTATTTACTGTTACCTATAGTGGTTCCTACAGAGTCCATTTATTGCAGAACTTGTATTATTTGGACACATACTACTTAGGGAGGTTTTTTTTTTTTAAATCAAGAAAAGCTTACGAATATTATTACTTCCACTTACAATCTGACTCTTTTTCTATGGTCCAAATAACTCTTCCAATATTCAGACTACTCTAAACTGTGAAGCTGTTGCTTTAAAGCAAATGCCAGGCCTGTCCTAGTAGGGGGAAGTCCATAGGTCAGTTTAGGCTACATTGTTCTGTTCCCAACAGCAACCTTCACTGAAGGTCAGTAAGTCACTGTCAGGCTCCCACTTAAATAGTTCTTAAAATTGTGAGGATTTCAGGTTTGCTTTTTGTTTGTTTGTTTAGTTGGGTTTTTGTTTTGTTTTTAAATCCAGTGGTTCTTCACTAATATGTATGTAATGTTTGCACGAAGAGCTATTATTAGAGGTTTGCAAACTTTACAAAAAAGTGTAAGAAAGAAGAGCATACTACTGCAGCAAATTTGATTTACTTATCCTCTTTTATAAACAGAAAAATAATCTGACTTGCTGGGCTGCACATTCCAAATCTCCCCACCTTTTCAGTAATGCAAAGGGAAAAAAGGGGGAGGAGAAGAGGTTGAATACAAGATCCAGTATTAGGTTAAAAGATCATGCACTTGACATATGTACATACACCCATGCAATGCTTTCCATTTTAGTATAGTTATATGCTCTAAGAAAACTGTTTAACAGGCAGCTCAGCTGTTGTCTTCAGCAATGACAATCCCAACGGCCATTAAAGGCAGGAAAATATCTGATACTGTCATCCTATCTAAACAATGCAGCTTGGAAGAATTAAATTGCTTAGTGTATTTCAAGCCTGCAGTAATGAAAACAGAAGCACACCAAGGCACATCAGGGACATTGTTTACACTGCTTTTTAGGCATTAATACACTTTTTGATAATGCATGTTTCAGAATTATTCCATTAGAACCACACAGAGATTAAAAGTGCTGACAGTCTCCAAGACATTTCAAAGCCACATTCTTTTATTCTTTTTTTTAAATAAAAACCCTAAAGTACTAAACAATTCAAGAGAATAATGCAAATTAAGTGATAATATATCATTAATAACAACACTTACATTTCTAACAGAACCTTGATACTTTGTGAAGAAGAGTTTTTGCCCTTTTTTTTTTTTAAAAAAACACCTTGGTTTTTTACAAGTGTTTGTCTCTTCTTTACACTCTCTTGTCTGTACATAGGTGAATGTTATTCCACGTCAAGCAATAGCAGCTCTAATTTCACTGGTTCCTAAATAAACTCCACTCCCAAAACAACTACGGGTCAGTGTTCACTCCTTCCCGCCCACAACAACTAAGAAGGTCTTTACATGAGGAAATATGTGAGTTCGAGCCTTTAATATTCCTCTTAAGCCACTAAAACTAGATTTATTCTACTACCTCAAGAGATTACTCAGTCCACAATATTGAAACCCCCAAGAGTGTATGAGCTTACATTGTTATTTTAACTGAAGACCCTATTGTTCTTTTATGCTGGAAGAAAGTTGCAATTCAGATTTTCAATATGTACAAGATTTTAAATAGTGAAGCTGAAGATTTTCCTTTTTTGTCAGGTTTGTGAATCTGTAAAAGATCTCTGGAACTCCTGGTCATGTGAGTAGGCTCAATAGCTCTAATGAAGTTAACCACACAATTCAGTTTCTGGAAAGGAAAGTAGCTCACCACCCAGTAATTCTTGCTCACTACCCCAGGTCCCCTTGTTTTCCTAAGATCACACCCAGATACACATGGGCAGTCTACAGATCACTAAATATAGCCAAACTGATGACAGACTCTGCAGCTCACAGACCAGGCAATTCTGGATGAGATCTTTGCAGGCAGCCAGCAGGTTGCCCTGCTCTCCTTCGCCTAACATCTCACTTTTCCATTTTTGCAATGTGCTTTTTGCCAGAGAGCCAACTCTTTCTTGCCCAAGAGATGACTTTATTTTATAGCAGCAAATAATTACAGTTGTAAAGAGCTTCAGAACAAGAAACAGCATAGAAATAAATAGTATTTGGTATGGTTACATATTTCTTTCATCTGTAACAAACACTGGATTTTTATTTTCCCCTTTTTAAAAGACATGGACTGCAGCTGGATCTTCTGCAAGTCAACATAGTATTTAATTTGGGAAATGCTGAATAGACCCTACATATATTTTCAAAAGATCAGCCTGTTGACATCTGCATCCTCTGGCTTCTGCCTCTAGGGATATAATTCTACTTTCATTTTTCAATTTCTGCATTTTCTACAAAACTGTCACTTTCTATGATTATTTCTTGGCATGTCCATTTTTTGAGAACCTTATCCTCTCCAAAGCAGTAATAGTGCCTGTTTTCTTACCAGGAAGGAAAAAAGCTACAGCGAAGTCAGCCTGTATTCCACAGCACATTATGGAATCATACCAACTCCTCTGTACATTTTCCAAGTCTGATTCTACCACATTCTGAGCAGGGTTTCCTCACCATCTTTCCTGCTACAATAAAAATTATAATCCATTTGATTTCCATTCAATATTCTTCTGGTTTACGGATAAGAAAACATTTTTTAGCACAACCAATGTAGAATTTCAACTATTATTTACTTTCTTTTGAAAGCAAAAGAATTTCCTAATATTCTGCCATCATAGCATTCTTTCCAAAGCTCAAACATCCTTAGCAGGAACATATCACCATTATGTCATTTCATCCAATTTCTTAGGATAACTCTATAGAAACAGAAGAGAACAGGTAAAGAAAACACCCAAATTCATCATTACAGGAGACAACCACAACACTTGAGGATGAAAAATTCCCCTCACACAAAGCAAATACGAAGGTGCAAATTCAGATCCGTATCTAGGAATTCATTTTCTGCATAACCATAGAAGACAGGCATCTTCAAAAGCCAAGACAAACATCTACATTTAACTGCTGCCGTAACATGGTATTAACACCATTTCAGGAGTTTCTCCAAGTCAGCGAAAGGATCTGAACTCACACTTTTATATACATATATTTCACCACCAGCTGGTGTCACCATCCACCTTGAATTTATGCCACGTTATTTCATACTTATCTTCATAAGAGTCATAGGAGAAAAAGCTTAATGTTTAGAAGTAAGAAGCGCTGACGCTGCATTGTATATACAATCATCTGACTGGCCTTATTTTCGTTTTTAAAGGATCTGAATAAAGAAAATTCCCCAATAAACTAAGACTTTAATTCCTTTGTATATTATTATTTTCACCTCCATTTGTACATTGTTTGTACAAACAGTAATCCCCACAAAAAAGGATTTATTCTTACATGGCAAAAAATTCACTTTGGGCATAGTGGTAGCTATTGCTCATACTTGGAATCACACTTTTCTACTTCAGGACAGGTTGACTATGTGCACTGAGGATTACTAACTTGGTTTTGTGCAAGAGAGGCATAAAGAAACCATTAGTTAGGAAGATACAGGGAGGGAGAGAGGTTTGTTTTCTCAAACACTCAAATCCACATGGCAAGATGAATTTCCTCCTAGGATAAAGAACTGGCTGATGAAATCCTTAGAGTCATCAGCAGTTTATTTTTGAGAACTCAGGAGAGATGGCTACTGTACAAAAGATTAAAGAATGGCAAGTGTGGTGTACCTATGGAAGAGGAAGAACTGGATAGTTACAGAGAAATAGCAAAACAAATGACTGGGTTTCACTGCACAGAAGACAACAAAGACAAAGAACAGCATGCAGGATTTATCACAAAGACATATCAAGTTAATCTAATCTCCTCCTGTAGACAGGTAACACACTTTATAAAAATAAAATAGCAATAATGTTTTATCTACATCTTGACAAAAAAGCACTAAGCCATATTAGAATTATGGCATTGTAACATCTTCTGAAGAAATGCAGTATACAATCGTCTATGTACGTGACTAGCCTTTCAGTGACGATACCAGCAATTTCCTGCCAGAGAGAAACGTTGTGCTGAAGGGGAGTCTGCAGCAATGAATCCTTTGAGTCAGTCCTATCAAGTGCCATGACATGGTTGATGAACTAAGGATTTTGATTATTCAATTTGCAAACTTTACCAAAGCTGGAAGGGCTAGGAAATACAGCGGGAGCCTGGATAGAAGTCAGTGATCTTAAATAGAAGATGTGCTCTGGGAAAAGACAGATGACCAAAAGGTGCAAGACTTCAGCAGAAACAATCAGCTACTGCAGTATAACTGACATTTTCTGGATGTTGTATGACAACACATCACGAACAGTTTAGCATAAAGAAGCGAAGACTGAGGCAAGAGTCCACAATTGCACTGAGGTATATAAAAATCTGCTCCAGAGAACACTTTGCCTTTGTGTCCATGTTGAATATGGACAATAGTAGTATTCCTAAACTGTGGCAAGAGTATTCAGAATAAATAATGAACAATGAAAAAACACAACATAGAAGCTTAATGGGGAGTACAGGGAACCCCCTGCCAGGAATAGCACAGGTCTATTTGATCCTGCTTCAGAGAAGAGTGCAGTATCAGAGGGTCCTGAAGGTCCTTTCCCAGCCCTGCGATACTAGGGCCATATGTTTTCTTCCCCACTGTCCATCTAACATTCTTTTTCATTTCTTTACATCTTTTTCTCCTCCAGTAGCCTTATTTCATCTTCAATATCAGTTTCACCACATTTGTGAATTAACATCTTTGTCATATTAGCATATCATTTTCTAGAAGATCACCAATACTTTAATCACTGCCTTCATTTATCTATCGTTATAGGATGCTTAAGCATAACACCCACTGATTTTCTAGGCTTTTGAAATCTCAGGTATGGTACAGCTAGAAAGTCCAGCCTGCTGTGATCAGTCTCCCACATGATTTGCCCAATACTAAGGGTAAGGTAGCAGAAATCCAAGTTATCCTGGTACTTTTCCCCCCACTTCCGATAGTAGCAGCAGCAGAAAACAGAAGCTGCTATAAGTGTCTGGAGATTGAGTACCAGCCTGGCCTCTCAGCATCCAACTGGAAATCCTCATTTTGTCACATGAAGAGACTAAAATTGCAGCTTGTAACATGTGGGAAAGCTTAGCAGAGCATTAGCAGTAAAGAATATGGATATACACTGAAGCATAACAAGTAGAAAAATTTAGCTTTCAAATATAGCTCACTGAAAGAGCCACATGTGACAATTTCATGTTTTCCAAATATTTTATTCCATTTTTTGTGCTTTGCTAGTTTCTATTTAGTCACATATTCATTTCTGTGTAAGACCACTTACAGAATTTGAGTGAAAAATCTACTAATCACCAATAAAACTGGTTGCAGGAAAAAAGTACAAAAGCCATAAAAACAGACACAATGGTATTATCTTTGGATAGTGTAAAGAGATAGTTAGCATCAATTAGCACTTTAATGAAGAAATAAAAAGCATCCTAAAAATTAGAAGGTAAATAAAATGAAAGATTAAGGTCTTGGATATCAAAAACTCCCATCAGCTATAAGTGGACTTTTAACTGCATCTCACTAATCACTAACTTCTTGAGAACACTTACTAATTAAGCTGTCATAACCCAAAATTGCTGAAGCAGTTCAGCAATTAGAAAGAAGTTTGTTTGGGGGGGGGGGGGGGTTGGGGGGGTTTTTGTTTGTTTTGTTGGGGTTTTGTGTTTTTTGGGTTTTTTGTTTGTTTGGTTGGTTGGTTTTTTTTTTTAAGATAAGCCTTCAGCATTTCTAACATCTCAGGAAGCTAAGATCAGTTGCACTACATATCAGTCACCTAAAATACCAAGATACTTCAAGACTGTTTTCCTGAAGCCCACAGAGCAGAGGAAAGATTATAGCAGATTAGTAACACACAGGCAATTGTTTAATGCTAATAAAAGCCATCTGAATGGCGCAATAGAGAGAAGGAAGAGCAGGAAAAAGAAAAAGGCTCACCAAAAGGCATTCCTGACTGCCTAGAAAGGGCGAGTTGCTCGACTTGGGCAGTCCCATCATGGTCTGTGACTTCCAAAGGTTTGCACAATAGGGGGTTATCTGTTTTCACTGAAAAGAATAAGCCGTTTTTATCAAAAAGAGGTCACATAGCTTTGTGGCTATACACATTACAATCCAAATGAAGATGAGTAATGAAATGCCTCTTCTTGAAGACATGTCTGTTTTAAAATAATTTCCCCTGATTTTTTTTTTTTTTTAAATCAGACTTCAGTCATTTACTTGATTTCTATTAGTATCTCAAAAACTGATTGTAATGGTTCTCGACTCTCCGGTATGTGTCCCTACAGCATATAGGAAGAGGGGGCACAATGCTTTAGGACCCCTCGTCAAAATTAAGAGACAGCTGCAATCATCTGATTAAAACCATATGAGAAATTCTATAAACATATGAAACACCCATTCTCTAAAGCTTATGATAGCATTAATAGGAAAATTATGAGGAAAAAAGCAAACATTCAAAAGATTAGCAGGGACTGAAAAAGATTGCTAAAGGATCTGGCCAAGAGAAGAGTTCTGTTCCAAAAGAACAGCTTTAGATCCAAGGATTTCCCCTTTTTGATGCTGAAGTACATTGGAATTCCCCACCTCTCCACTCCCCCACCCCATTTAAATCAATTCAGCCTCTAATTCTCTTTGGTGAATTTCTGGATTTCTATAGAAAGCATCCTGCAGTTTTACAAATGCTTCCCAGTAATGAAATGAAGATTGTCATTGCACTTATCTGTAATAGAAATGAATATCTTGCCTTTATTATAAACATTTAGGAACAGACTCTGATGCAGTTGCTTGCACACAAACAAATGAGATCAATTTTTATCCTACTTGAGGGACAATATGATTTCACTAGGCAGTGGGAAGATTAAATTATTTAAAACAAAGGTAAAGTTAAATATATAGCAAAGAAAGGTGTGTTATTTGCTAGCACACAAGCATGCTAAGCCTAAATGCAACAATTTCCTAGTGAATAAAGAGACATTTGTGGAGAAAACAATTCAAACCTCAGACAATTGTGCTCTCCCAGCTTCCTCGTTACTAGAGATGGTCTCTGCCGAAGCCCCCTTCCTGTCACAATAGGATTATTTCTAACAATTATTAGAAAAAACCTCACCACACACACAACATATGCTAAAAAAGCATTTAAGAGTTAAAATGAAAGTGCATTTCCTTAACAGATGAAAAGGTGACATCTTAATAAAAATAGTGAAGCAAAGTAAGAAATACAGTCAGTTTTTAAGCAATATCCTGATTCTTTTAATATTATTTTAAGGAACAGCTAAAATTCAAAATGCAGGACACCCTTTCCTGGCTCCAGACCCAGCTTCATTTCCCCTACACTACTCAGAATCCAAGTAGGTAGAGACAGTAAGTAAAACTGGAGTTACCTAAATGCTACAGGTGCAAGGAGAAGCCAATCATATGCTAGCATCCACACTGCATTTAAATACTCAGAATATTAACAAAAGCATAAGAACAATTTGGGTGGGTTCCTCTTGTTCAGGATCTGTGACTGGATTCACCCGAGAGTTTAAAATGTAATGAAGTCAGGATGAATCTTTCTAAACTACACAGCCAGCCATAGATGAGACACAAATGCACATTCACAATAGTTTAAGTATAAAAGCAGGTATTTTTCCCCAAGAGTTCATTTTTCAAAAGAAGGTTCTTTTCAGAATCCAACAAGTTGCAGCTGGTTAGAGGCTCAGAGCTGAGAAGACCCATGTATTCACCCAAATGCTCCTATACATACCCACCTAACCTCTCACTCTCATACGGTCCTAATCAGAGTCCATCTTCAATGCATAAACAAACTATATCAAACTGACACAACTAAATTATCCTCTACCCTAGTTCGGAACCTCATTTAAACTTAATGAGGGCAGGAACATGTCTACTCCCAATTATGAACCAGCAATAGCTTTGCCAGAACTAATAGAAGACATCATCAGCTCCAAGTAAAGTAAACCTTTAAGTCCAGTTGTATCTTTAATGTAGTCAGTCATGCTACATTTCTGCCCAATTATCATCTCCTCAGTATCTCCTGCTGTTGAGCTGGGTAAGTAGTAAGCATGCAAGCAACTGAACTGGGTAAATGCTACCTCAACATTGCTGAATACCAAGTTCTCTGTAGCAGTAACTCTACTGTTCATATCCCCAGAGATATTCCTACCTGGGGATAAAAATAAAAAGTTACATGGGAAGGGAAAGGGGAAAAAGGAGACAGTGGAGGTCTGTAATTCAGCAGTCAACTGATATTTCACTTTTATATATATAACCTTGTACAGGTCAAGCTTATGTTTTAATTCTTTTTCCTTTCAAATAGTTTGGTGCATGCCTCTCCTCAATAATGCATGTGGCATAGCTACCATTTACAATCACACTGCTGTCAGTATTGGAAAGCAAGAGTTTCTAGATAGCTGCCAACAGAAAGCAATTTTAACTTTGCTTTCACCATGCTTGTTACACTAGGAGTTACCTTCGCTTTCATGCAGCTGCATTAGCAGTAATACTACAGTTGTTTCAGGAAACCTACTGTATGTTTGTACCTCAGAACAGTTTCTTTGACATTTGTAAGACTACTCATAAATTGATAAGCATATGCAGCAAAGTTTGCAGGCAGGTGAACTGTTGTTTTATTACCACTTAAATGCGCCAGACACACAAAACTCATTTGGCAATTATAAATAGAAAAATGTTTTAAAATAAAGTCATCCAGGCAATTCACTGGCTAATTCTTCAAGTTCACAGAGCAACTGCCACTCTAAAGAATTTAAAGGCTTTAATTATCCCTACACTGTACACATGTATAGCCATTAGCAAGGGCCTATTTAGCCCATGAGATACCTATAATGTTTACAGAAAAAGAATGAACCTACATGTTACCAAGATCAGGATTATAGTTTAGGAGTTCTCAGAACGTAGCCCTGGATCAGATCAATGGACTACAGCATTTCCGACAACTACTGCACAATAACTTGACGACTGACTCATGTACACATATCCAAAAGGCTAATAATTCAGCACATTTTGTTGGCTACATGAAAAAAATGCATGTTGCTTTAAGCAGCAAGTCCTCAAGATTGAGGTTGGAGGGCCTAAGAACTTCATGGCTTTACAAACTACAAGTCATACCATGCAAAAGGGAAGTCTTTCAAATATATCAGTAAATTATCTGTATCTCTAAGTATAGAGTTGACTGATGACTATTCAGACAAAAAAAAATAAAAATCACATTAGTGTAAGCAATTCAAAGTTACCTTTGGAAAGCAAACCAAAATATTTAGGACTGGTGTTGTACCATCACACTAAGTTTAGGCAATATGAAGTCTGGATGACATAAGTCAGAGTACTGCCAGAAAGAAAATTGTTTCTATTACTATCCGACAAATAGCAGAACAGCCGCCCATCGAACATCACGCATTTAAACTGAAAATCAGCTGGCATCAGAAGGCCATTTTCCTCTTAAAAGAGAAGTTAACATATTATGCCAGGCAGTGGGAAAATAATGTTGTAAGAAAGAGTTACTGGAGAAAATTAGGCCGTTTCCAATAATAAAAACTTTCCTTCTCTTACAGGGACACTGAACGGCCAATTGGTAAGTAGCTTTTTTATCTAAGCAATCAACTGGCAAGTATTTGACAAATGTTTTTTGGATATTGTTGTAACTATATTTATGAAAGGCAATTACTTTATTTCAGTGGCAAATAGGACACGTTTCGGGGAATTTTCAACAAAGTGTTTGTTCCCTAATCTATTGTGAACGGCCAACAGACAGCTGGTGGGCTTTTGTGCATTTAGAATTAGAAGATCAGCTGCCAAGTCTCACTTCAAAATTCTAAGCGGTAAAACTGCACAAGTTTCACAGCTGAAGCAGAATTGGCATATTTAGATATCTATATTACAACCATAGAGAGAGAAAAATATGCAGGACAATTTGGGGAACTGGGAGTTAATTGTGGGCCTAGCTTTGACCAACATAACGGTAGCAAATGCCACATGCTAGTTTCATCAGTTAAGAGATATCTTTCCTGCCACTCAGGTCCAGCATTCATTTCTCCTGAGTTCAACATCTTCCCTCTCTTGAAATATTGCACAACACAACTGAGAACTGGAAAGGACAGCAGCACGGATTTTGCCTTGGTGGAATCTGGTATGGTTTCAAAGGTATAGCTGGTAGAGATCATTAGACATGCACAACTCTGCTCTGATCTTGTAGGTTCAAAGTGTGCACACAACCACAAGCTAGCTCCTGGCTGTGACTCAGTGGGAGTCATACTACTGCACCAGGACCCAGGAGAGACTTGAAGTCTATTTCCAAATATCTGTAAGGAAACAGGAACACAGAGAAAATGCTCATCAAGGAAGTGATATGGACCCTAACTTACCATGCAACCTTTGACTCTTCATCATGCTTTTCATAATCTTCAAAACCCTTTCCAGCAGCCAGACAACACATTTAGGGGTTGTGTTAGCTTGAGATAAATTCAAGTACGGCTGGATGTGACCAAGCAGTGGCCTGAATTAGAACAGCAGTGCTTACTTTCAGTGTCAGTACTCTCCGCAGTGCATGCCACCTATTTTTCCTCTCAGTAAACTGTATTTATTTCCTATCCTCACAGATTTACAGCAGAGATTAATAGGAAGATGGCCATATTAAACCTGAAAAGGATGGGCTGAACAGTTTATGGTTTTAAGCCAGTTGCATTGTCTTTTTAAGCTACTGATAAATTTAATCTATATAAATACAAGTGTCATGATAAAGTCACAGTCTAGCGCATAAGAAAGCACTTACTAGCCTGTTAGGGACAAAGACGATTAAAATCAAGTTAGCAAGATGAATAATGACTGTGTCATTTTAGCTAATGCACTAGACAAAACCTTTCTGTCTATATATAAAGTCTTAAGGAACCCCATCAGTACCAGTGTGATTCACTTTGTAATCACTAACGACTAACAGGAACTCCAAAATCAGATCTGTGATTTTATCCTTGTCAAAATAAAATGGTGTCAGTTATCTGAAATACACATCAGGAACATTAGATCTCTACAGCCATGATTCATAGCTTTGCAGTACTTAAGAAAATGGCTATGGCTACATACACCCTCAAAACAAAGAAGCTTTACTTCTGATTTTCTTTACAATTTCTTCTGCCTTTACTCCAGTACATCACTCTCCTTGGTGGTAACAAATTGGGTAGAACCAATGCAGATAAACTCTACCGGCAAAAGAAGCAGCAAGAAAAGTGTTGCCATTTTTCTTTATCCACATGTGGCCCCTTGCTGTTGACACGTCCAGCCTGCAAACACTACCAGCACTCAGCTGGAAAAGCACTCCTACCTCCTCTTCCACCTGCCAGCTAACACACTCTGGAAAGTAGTGGTACCCATGGGCTGCCCAAGCAGGGTCAAGCTGCTTAACCACCTTGCCATCTAGCAGCTACCTCCACACCTTCTACTCTCTCAGTCATCAAGGAAGTTATTCAACCCTAACTTACCATGCCACCTTTGTTCTTCACAACCAGTTCTCTGGGGAGCCTCCATCCATCATCACTGCCTCTGCTTTATCCCACTTTTTATCCATTTTCTCAATTGCTCTTCAAGTTATTTACTATCCTGCCCACAGAGCCAGGAAACTGCTAGCCATCTATCATACTCCTTTACAGCTTCCCAAATCGGCTAATGGTTAAATGACACTACAGTAAGACCATAAGTAGGTGTGTTTCAGAACATTAGGTGGACTTAAGCAGTCTTATGCACCCCCAATTCAAAGTACTGCTTTTCCACATCTAGTATGTTAGCCTTCAATATGACATCGCATTTCACCTCTCATTCCATGAATAAAAATTTTGGAGAACTCCCTACCATGTCTACTTCAAATATGGGAGAAAGGAGGAGGGAGATAAAGTGAAAAGCTAAGTGATGGCAACCAAAAATACAAAAAGACACACTGGAGAACAGAATCCAGCTTAATTTTCAGACTAAGGCTTAGTCTCTGTTAGATAACCTCACCTCCTTTGTTGTTTTTCTTTTATGCTTTCAAATTGTGTACCTTTAAAAGTAATGTCTTGCGCACTCTGTTTCAGTTATCTGTTGTGTGCAGCTAGAAGAATCTTATCTTGCTTTCAATGAAATATTTGAATAAATACCATCCAGAAACTGATGTAAAACAGGAATGATACTCTAGTTCAAACCAGTCAGTCCCAGTACACAATCAAACCTGCAAAACAGCTCTAATGCAGTCACTAGGTAGTCCTTTAACAAAAAACAAGCAGCAGTATTCTCAAATATACATGTTTGGTTATACTGTATGCAAGAGATCTTCCAAAGAAGCCACTTAAAGAAGGAAGTTTCAAAAAACTGAAGGCCAACTGCAATAAAGAGCACAAGCGTGTTAACCTGCAACATGCTAGCACATGCTTCCTCAAGATTGTTAATCAAAAGCCACTGAGACTGGGAATCATTAGCCTGGAGTTTCTCTGGCCAGATAAAATACTTAGTCTAGTCTAGAAAGTCAGTTCATTCCTGTCCTCTGCATATGATTTTCACACAAATTCTACCTACAAATGGATTAAAATGGACTCCTATATTTTTTTCCAGATCTCTTACTGTTGAAATTTTTCCTTTGGGGATGCCAGTTAAGTGGAATAGGTTCCCCATATAAAATTGAATTATGTTCTCCAGGTTACTAAAACCAAAACATCACAAGCTTCATTTTGGCACACCATCTTATAAAGTTTCAGATCACAGGAAATACTTTTTTTCCTCTTTAAGCCATATCCTTCAAACATAGCACCTGAATTAATCATAATACTTTAAGATTGATACTGCATCCTCTTTCATTGCTATCCTAGCTATTTTGGCAACAAAACTACTGCATTTTTAAATAAAAAAAAATTGACTTGCAGCTTTTTGTTTTGTCCTTCATTTCCTAAGGCAACATCCCCAGCACCTTTCCAAGATGCTCTAATTGGATAAAAGAGGCTAAGATAACTACTAAAGTACAGGTTAGGTCAGATAAAACAATTTATAAAAAAAGTTTTCTAAACTCTTACAGCTTTCAAATATCCACACTTTGAAGCCCTAAAACACTTTGGGTACTCCAGTTTTTCATTGTATAAGCTTGTCTTTCAAACAACATTTAAAAAAGCAGAACAATTACTTTATTTCACTTGTTAGTATAAATAGAACAATTTCTTCCAGGTCAGCCCTAATTGTCCTTCTACAAGACAGCAATTATTGAACTGCAAAATACCTTAAGGAAACGTAACATTTGTTAAAGTTTCTCATTCCAGCCCTCCCTTCAACTGAAGGTAATAGGCTTCCTTTGTGATGGTTGCTTACTGCACTTTGTACGTTTTTGTTCATGATGCAAAAGTAGCATGAAGTCAGAAATATGCATAACAAGTGTCCTTTGAGTGTAACAAATCACTGTCACTGATTGCAGCTGTACTGCCATTAAAAGTGTCACCCTTATTACCAAAAGTGCCTTTGCTAGTAAGATTTTCTATTTGTTACTCTAGTAACTGAAGGGGGGGAAAGCTACATGGTGATGGGACAAGATGGTTTGTTTGGGGTATTTTTGGCAGAGTCCCAAACTCTGCTGCTTTCAGCATGTTTAGACATACCCTCCCCGAGCTCTTATCACTCTAAACAAGCAATTCCAACATTTTCTTATCCCTTTACAAAACCTTTTGACAGCAAACCATAAGCTTCAGAAAGATCTGCATTTTAGGATGGTCCTCCCTCACTGTGAGCAGGTCAAGAGCTTTCAAGAGGAGTGACAGAAACTGGCCCTTGAAAGTTATTTTAAAGCAAAAAGCCTTATTGGCAGCAGCTCTAGATCACTTGACTAACATTTGCTGCCCACACCCTTTGACATGGATGGGCATGGCCCATGCACTCAAGAGAAACGGTTTTGCCACTCTAAATATGTGGCAGACAGCAGATTTCTGACAAGCTAAAAGAAAAAATGAACAAAACAGTGTACAGTTATTACCACTTTGATTTGACTAACGTTTCCATTTTAGTCATTCAGAGTACCAGTTCCTATCAAAGGATAGTATTAGACAAAGCATCTTATTTCAAATGCAACGTTGTTCCACATATTCAAGCTCACGAGTGCAGACCACATTCCTCCCATTGAGGCCGACACTACCTTCCAAGGACAATCTCTTACAATGGACTTTATGCTGCATACTTCTGTGCCATCTGGACAAATTAACTGTGTGCGCTACTTCCCAGTTAAGTTCATTGCGTACAAAGAACACACTACTGATAAATGAGGGATTTGAATATTTGCTGCATAGTTTCAAGCATCATCCATCTACATGCTCTTCTGTGACACTATTTTCAGTACATTCATGGATGATGTCCAAGTTACATTTTCCCTTAACTATTAAGTATTTCCAGAAATGAAGTATTGAAGTAACCTGTGTAAAAGTTGCCTTTGGGTTGTAAATTTTAATTTATTAAACTCAAAGACCACTACATCACCTCAGTACTTAAAGTGTGTTTGTAAAGTAAACAAAAGCTTTCTAAAGTAAAGCTATAGTCAGAAAAATCACTACTAAAACAACTTATCTCTGTTCTCAATGCATCAAATCGCATTTCTATTTTATCAGTAGTTTCCCCAAGCCTGAACAACAGTTACAACTATAGTATTTCAAGAAATCCCAATTCTTGTATTATCCAAGAAAAATAATCTTTTTAAATGGCCTCTTTTGGCATTACTGCTGTATTTTCCTTGAACCAATTTCTGTAGTATTTTCCTTAGAATAATTCTGATGTTTATGAGCAAGTGTCATGATTCTAGTCTGCCTCTTCCTGTTTTCAGTGCAGTTTCAGAGGGGAAAAAAGAAGCATCACCCAACTTTCGACTTATGTGATAAACAAAGTGTTCCACATCAGAGTATACAAGAACAAGAAGTGCCCCTTATCTCCTAGTTCTCAGCCACAGTGGATCGTCCACTTAATGTGCATTAGTATTTGACCACATTTAGTAACTGCAGCTATTTCAAGGCAAAAATTATGTCAATAGGTTCCTTCTCAAACAACCCTAGGCATTGACCCTGAAGACTAAGTCCTCAGGCAAGCACACTGTCAGGGTGAACAGACTGTGCTAGATTCCTTTCCATCTACAGGTCCTTCCAATGACTAACTGCAGTTCTGAAGACATAAGGTCCTGGAAATTGTTCTCAGACTGTTCTTCCGTTTTGTTTTTACAAGCACAAAATTGTCTTTGGTAGCATCCTACATGCAGGGAAAGGCACAACACTGACCACTGCTTGCTCACCTCCAATAGATGTTAGCTATTTTAGTTCCATTTCTTGCCACTGAGGGAGGGAAAAGGAAGAAAGGTCAATTACTAACTGTAACTTTGAAGCAAAAGCAGCAGCAAAGATGTCAATCTAAGTTTTTGAAAACTTTCAGACCACCTTTCATTCTACTGGGATCATATCTTTCTCTGATGCCTTTGTAAAGTTGCCCAAGTTTTTCCCTAACCTGCAAAATGATTAGAAATACCTGCTTTCCCATGGAAACAGAGACTTTCCCTAACCACACACAAGTATTAGTTAGTTATCCCATGGCCCAAACAGAACCGTGCGTGTTTCAGAGGGAGTGAGGGAAGGGTATCCTCCGTTAGCGTACGTATTAAGAATGGTTAGAAGTTTTCATGGAAAGTTTTTAGCATCAATTAGAGATATGTAAACTGATATGCTGCTAATTAAACCTTTGTAAGCCCTGCACAGTTTAGACTTCATTTGACTAGTTAATGTTGTAACAGGTTATACTACAAGTCATAAGGTGCTTCTTATTATACAAAGGACTTTCTCATCCTCATACTTGCCAGACTACTAACTACATTACAACCAGTAAAACCTCAGAAATGGAAGAACACCAACTTGCAGCACTATAAAGCCTGGCTCATTGACCTTGGTTGTTGCACTATTGGAAGACCAACCCTCTGTACATCCTTCTCCCCTGGACCTTTTTCCTGTCCCATTGTTAAACAAACAAATCTGGCTTTTGTCTTTGAGAAGCCCAGAATCACTGATTTCCACTAAACCACGGGCCCATCTAGAAGGGCTAGGATTTCATCCAGAACGTTTAGCAAGTGAAATGGATAAGTGAAAGTAGGGGAGGGAGGAGGACACATTGCTGAAAACCACAGGTGCTTTACTGGAACTCTGACAGTGGAATTAATGGCAAGTTACCATTATTGAGTACTTAATGCTACCCTGTAATCTCATGAGAATGCAATATACTAGCCAGATTCTCCACTACTTTGTGCTTAGTTAATTATTTATTACCAATTAAAACACTACTAATCTAAGTTTAGTGACATACCATATTCAATTCCCCCAGGTTTAAACAGCTATGCAGACTGCAACAAAAGAGAATAAAGACCATAGTATGAATCTTAGCAATCCCTATTACTGCACCCCCGACTATCTACTGTTAAGATCAAATCAATTCACCACTTTTTAGAAGTTGAGACTTGTGAAGTATTAATCACTTCCACTGCCTACTGTACATTTAAATAATGTGTCCTATACTCAGGCCTCAGTAGAGGGCAGATCCTTTTGATACTTTATCATCTCTACAGCTATAGATTTTGCCATTATTGTATTTGCCTTGCGTTACACTGGACTAAGATTGTATTTTTGATTTATAGTAGCAGACAAGCAATTTATTCTGCTGTTTACTACTTTAGTTGTTTAGGTGGGAGTAATATATAGAAGGAGATACTTGCCTAAGTCACTAATATCTTCTATTGAGTGGTATATGTTTTTCTTTAGAGAACAAAGACACTTGGCAATTTGAACAAAAAGGAAACAGTGCAAACTGCAGAAAACAGCAGCAGCACCAGCATCTGCTAAGGGTGATTAGTTACAGTATTATACACCCACAGAAGTCTTGATAGTACTGACTTTCCTTAGGGCAACTGTCCTGCCTCTCAGAGTTTAATTAGTCCTGTTAAGGTGAAGAGCAAGTAGTTACCCATGCACACAAAGCCACACTAAAAGACATTCTGACAGCAAGTTTAAAACCAGGGCTCATGTTTAGTTTGATACTGTCATCATGTGTCATGTTTCCCTGCTTCCCATCTCATGAAGATTGTCTTTGTTTCTATTTCCATATTAGCAGAATGAGAGCCCAAGCAGGTATGCAATTTAACCAGGAAAACACTAGAGAAATTGGCCCTGCAGTAATAGCAGGATCACACAAAATGCCTAGAGGTTGCAGTCCTGCTTGGACTACGGCAAAGAGCAGCCACATGCTTGTAAACCAGGTGAGAATGGGGTGTTTTCTGCTCATTTTCTAGTCATGCAGATTATCACAAGGTGCTAGATAACAGAGTAAGATGCTTGTGTTTCCCATTAATAAACTGCCTATGTAGCTCCAAAGGACCACAGAGATCAAAGCCCAGAATAAACTACTGGATTTGCTGCAAGAAAACCTAATCAGGCTTATCTGCAGAAAATAGCCACTTCTGCTATTTATAAAAATTTTTCCTTCTATCCAGGACAGCGTTGTTGTCAGACAGCTCTCTATCAGCTTTCCTCCTCTTAAACAGCTTCCACAAAGCATTCTACTACAGACTTCAGGCATTCTACTCACGATACATCTGTATCCTTCCCCACTAGATAATCTTTCAGCTACCATGGCTATCAGCTGCAATACTAGATCTCCTGTCAAATGGAAGTACATGACTAGAAGTCCCCACATGTAGTTCATAATGCACAGTCCATGCTTCAAAACTACTTTTGAAATGATACTTTTCAAAAAAAAAATAATCACAGGAGCATTAAGTGACTGGAGTGAAAAAAAGGCAATGAAATGCCTTTAAAAGAAAAAAGGCACCATCAAGTTTAGTATTTGTATTGAAGTCAATTCTTCTTGTTGTCCTACAGATACATACTCTCACACTCACTGATGCAAATGAAAAATGTATTTGACAAGCAGAAGACTAATACTGAAGACTAAGCTGAACAGGTGGTATATCATTGCAGGAGGAATAAACCAAATCAATGCTTAGAACTTTTTCTGAAGGGCTCAAAAAATCTATATGAACAACAATTTGCTTCATATACTTGCAAGTGATTCCTGCCTGTCACACAGCTTAAATTTATGAGGGAGAAAAGTAATACTTGATCAAGCTCTTAAAAGACCCAAACCACAGAAAACAAGAAACCTTTTAAAAATATGTGCATGCATTTCCAAATGATGTATAGAAAGTGTCCGATAAGCATACCAGGCTGTGCATGTGCAGAGCAACTAAATCACACAAATTCTTGTGATGTGCTCATATGGTTCACATGTTCTGAACACACAGTTCATTTTCAAGGGATCACAAGTACACATCTTAAAAGCCTGGGGCTTCAAAACTGCGTACCTTTTGTTGTTAAAGTTTCCTTCAGTAAAAATAATTGCTCTGGAGACTTGCTCAAATGAGAAAAGCACACTTGGGAGCAAGCCCGTGCAGAGCTCTCAGTTCACAGCTGAAAAGCTCTGTTAACTCCTGCTTTAGTCAGCAAAGAACTAGAAATGCCACTACTCAAGGAAAAAAGTCTCTACACAGTTAACAGCCAAGCTAGGGAAAGTATTCTAGTCAAATCTGCAGCGAGGACATGCTTATTTATTTACCTGTTCCCTCAAAACCAAGTACACTCTTTTCTGCCACATGAAGTTGAGGATTACTGCTTCAGAATAATCCCCCTAAGAGAAGGTAGCAGACAAGTCTCCAGTTTGCAGCCCCTTGAGGATGAACATTTTCCGGTAGTACAGCTGTTTTTCTCGGCACAGGAAGGAACAAGCTTTACACCATTGAACTGCTCTGGGGGAAGAATCAATCACTACAACATTCTTTTCTGTATAGTTAAGTACATAGCTATGAAGGAGCAGGATCCAACAGAATTTTTCTTATTCATACACTAAAGTATCTTTTAGGATCAGAATATAAAATATTTGTGGGATGCTACCACAGTATCACTCTTCCCTCACTTATCTCCATCCAGAATTCCCCTTTCCCCCACCCCAGACCAGCAGAGCACCCACTCAGTAGCCTCAGAAGGGCCAGAAAGGAAAAGGAAAATTAACCACATACAGACACATCTTCTGAGGTCTTGCTGAACAGGAAGGAAGGTGTAGCTCCAACTTACATTAGGAGGAGAGAGGAAGAATCAGTTATCACCTTAAGCCTGAGGCAAAAAGGCCAAAGATACCCACCATAAGCCAAATGTATTCAGCACAGCCTAACCTTGCAGGTAGGGACAGGAATTTGTTAGCACAGCTGAGAGTGTTGTTATTCAGTTTACAGAAAAGTTATCTATTGGATTTGGCATTTAGAGATGCAAATCCAAGCTAAGTATAGTCGTAACAAAAAGTAGCACTGCTCACTTACACTAACCTAATCATGTGCTAGCATTTACTGATTAACATTATCAGCATCACCTAACTTCATTCAGCGTAAGCCTACATGACTGTTACCATAACCTTAGGCAACACTGACTAGTGCCACCATGCAGTTTTAGGTAAACACAGCCAGCTTCATATTTCACAGCACAATTTCCTGTAGCTCTTGCTACTCCCCATGCAGGCACATGCCTTGCTTGGCACTCAGATTTCAGCATCCAGATTGCCCAGCCACACTGGGCCTTAATACTGTATCTCTTTCTGTTACCAGTGGTGCCTAATTAATTCAAGGAAGATAGGGGCAGATTAAGTTTTAAAGTTGCAGATAGGAGGTTGCACTCCATAGTATCCTTCCTCAAGACAACTGTGGCTGTGCTTTGAAGGCCTGCCTCTATCACAAACTTTTATCTCTCCGTGGTTCTGTCACCAAACAGGAACACTTGTCTCTCTGTCTGCACTACCCATGCTGCTTTCCAACAGCACTGCTTTGCCTTGTGGCTCGCCAGCACACAAGTTATAAAAACATCTTTTACAACAGAAATATTTCTGTCCATATGAAGTTCACCTTTCAGTTACTGTCTCAAGAGGACACCACAGTTTTTTAAAACAGAAATCATCACTTTCTTTCTCCTGTGGGTACACAGCACTGCACCAATAGTGAGAGCTCCATTCCTCCAACTGTTCACCCTATATTTGGGGAGATTCAGCAAGTGTGTGCCATGAAACAACACCAGAAGGGACCCAGTGAGTCCCCTGCCAGGAGCAGGCAAATCAATAGCCCCTAGCAGGTTCAGATTCAGCTCCTCTTTAAGAGGACCACCCACCCACCCCAAACACATCACCCTTCTAAGAGCAGAGCTTTACTTTAGCAAGTGGTCAACTAACAACTATTAAAAATACTTACAGCTTCTCCTGAACACATCCCAGCACAGCCTGCTCACCCAACACACACTTCCAACCCTGCTGACTTGTTCACCCCCTTCCCTTTAAACCCTCCAGTCCCACAGGTGCTGCCAGTCTCTGGTGACTGGGGAATTGGGCCCAGCTGCTCCTCCAGACAGGCCAAGCTGCTGCTTCCAGCCCCCTGTAATAGGGACCTGCTTCATCCCCATCCCTGGGGGGGCACAGTGGGGTATGGCAGCAACCGCTCACAACTTTACCAGGACTTTCAAAGGCTGTGGCGAGAGCCTATGGCAGCTCTTGCAGGAGCACAATGTATTTAGGCACAGACAGAGCACAAACTTGACTTCACTTCGACATTTCTCACTCCCAAATTCCCACTGAAGGTATGGGTGCCTCCTCCCACGGGGACTGGCAGGTGCCATGAGCCTCCTGCACATCCTGGTCACTTTGTACTGCTGCGCTGAAGCAGTGTGGCTTCAAAGCAGACACAGGTCTCCGTCACAGCCATTTTAAAACCTCTCTTAGTTTCTTTTAACCTTCCAAACCACTACCGTGGCTGTAGTTCTCATAACTGATGTAGTGACTCCAAAAGAGTTCTAAGAGGTAACCCCTACCTTTTTCCCATTTCTGATGTGACACCACTGGAGAGTTGCCCCTCCTCTTTAAACATTTTCTGTATTTCTTGAGCAGAAATGCAGAAACAGAAATAGTGCCCTTCACCACAGACAGAAATCACCACAGGTACAAGGGAACGGGAGGGGAAAAAAACGTTAATTGTATTTTTACAAATTTCTTCACTATAACTCTAATTTATGTGTTGAAATACTGCATTTAATATATATGGATAAGATGCTTTAACTCAAGAAGATAAAATAATTAACTCTGCCTTTAATAAGGAGACGCATCTCTTAGTGCCTTATATTTTGTTCTATTGCCTTCATTCCCAAGTCTCATCTCTCAGATACTGATCTGCAAAGACTAACATACAGAAAATTAACCAAATTCAGGACTGATCAGGACTGAAGGCCAGAAGTACATCCCCTTCAGTCACTGCTTCATGAATCCTCAAGTGGAATTTCTCAGGCATTTGGGGACAAACTTGGCCTAGTTTCCTCTGAGAACATCTGTTTAGAGCATTCCAGTTCCCACAATTCACTAGAAACATTTTTTTAATTTTTTGTACTGGTAAACAGATTTTTTTTTTTTACTTTTTGGGGGAAGGCTTATGGAGGGTTGTCATAATTTTGTAAACTCTAAAGAAATATTCACAATAATTCTGTGTCTATATTGATGTCAATGTTAATTATTACTATATTAACAATATGGCCTTGATGTAATGCTGCTGAGATCTTTAAGTCTGAAAATAATATTTTAATGTCAGGTAGAATAATTATCTAAAAATGTATTCTGTATCAAATGGTAAATACTACAGAAAAACTAGAATGGACACCACGGAACTACACCTCATAAAACCGAGCTCATAATTCTTTTTGAACTACACTGACACAATCTCTAGTCATTCTGATATGGAATCCAGCTATCACAGAATTACTCACAAAGCAGCCCTGGTTCATGGTGGGGTTTTTATGTTTGAATTTCTTTTCAAGAGTCACTCAGCTGTGCTGTATTGGTTGTCTGAAAGAAAGAAGTTTTCAGAAATAAAGAAAAACTTTTGCCTGCTGGAAAGCTGATGATCTTGATTGTATTTATGATCTAAAAAAATCCCTACAAAACATTCATGCACAAAAATTAAATAATACAAGAGTTTACCAGCCTCAGGAGTGCAAGCTTAAAACGTCTAACCCTGATTTCAAGAATCAATTATTCTTCCTCTGGAATACAAGGGATCTTTGTTACATCGACAAATCTGCAAAATTGATTTTTTTCATTCCCAGCCACAATTCATCATCTTCAAAAACATGAAGCCACACAGCACAGTAAAAAAAGTCCTTTTTAAAAATGGTAATACATTTCAAAAAGCTATTTTAAAATATGTTCTCCCTATTGTAGCCAAGCATAAGATGGGAGGAGAACCATCCTCCAAAATCAATTAAATTGTTACGCGGATGTAGGGCCAAAATTGCCACACAAAGCCCAGAACATGGTCTGAGGCTCATACACACAGTGTAGTAAGGCCAGGAGAGAAAACTTACTGTCCTGCTTTGCCGTGATACAAGAATAACAACACTGCTGTTCCTGGACCCAAAGCAGGGCATGCGCTGCTGCTCCCAACGCCATCTGTAAGCCTAAAAGTAACCTGGATTTTGGCATTCTGCAGCACTGTGCTCTATTTTGGCATCTCCAGAATGGGAGGTGCACAGCCCAGGGCTTCAGCTGCAAGGACTAGGCTGTCCCCAAGATATTCCTGAACTTGAGCACATTTCTCCAAGAGCTCCAGCCATCAGTAGTCTGAAGTTTTCAGTTAATCTTTTCAGGCACGTGTGGTAGTGCCTGCCACATGTGCAGGCACTACACAATGCACAATATACCCTCAGAGTTTCCAAATACCATGGTTCTTTACTTCAAAGAAGGAAAAGTGACAGCACATAATGCAGTAACTGCACCTGAATCACGCACTTGCCATTGGAGGGTATCAGATGATCTTTCCTCAACAAGTTGGTTTGCCTACACAGCAGCCAGTTCTTTAAGTGCTTCTCTTTGATTAGAAAATCATGTGGATTTAATGACCTCCCTGTTTGTAGCCCTGTATCATACCCCACATGAATTTCTAGCCTTTTTGCAGATAAAAAGAGATGAAAGATGGCTAAAAAGCTACAAGTGCAGCAAAAGTACATGGGGTTCATAATCTCACATAGAACTAACAGGTTACGTACAGCCATATTACCCCAAATACCACTCCTCCATACAGACAGGTTTTACTTCCTACCCTATAGTCAAACCAATGAGAGAAGGGGGATAATGCTACCAACCACAATACTGACATGTAATTACGCGCCCTTGAAGTATTTCCAACATATGTTTCCTCTTAAGTCACCTCAAATCACTAGGCATCAGAATGCAAATACCTAAAATTAAGCTCTACGTATTTCAGTTGAAAGAAAACCTTATCTTTATCTGTTGAGGTCTGTTTATACCTTTCAAACTGCTTCTATGAAACTGAAAGTTAATAACAATATTTCTTCTGTCTTCACAAATACTGCTAAATAACTGTAAACCTTTTTCTTATTTCAATAATTGATCTAAGAAAAATCTAAACCAACTTATACTGTTTTGAAATTTAAATCTGATAATTTATATATAGCTTTCTGTTACGCAGTGAACTGTCATGGGCAGAAAAACTATACAAAAATACAACTGAGACGTTGGTATATACAGCTTTCCCCACACAGCTTTCAGAATAAATCACCCTTTTTCTCCCCCGTGTATTTTGATATTACACAGTATGATGCAGTACTAGTTAGGACAATGTACAATGATATTAGTGGTCCATTTATCAGTTCTGGTATTTAGTTTGAACATAATTATCATCTCTACTTTTAAATAGAAATGAAATTTCCAATTCAATGTATGTTTGCTCACTAGGAAAACGAAAGCCAAAAAAACCCTGAGTTTTTGTGAATATTCTGCTGAGTAGAAATAAACACATTGCTTGCTGCCCAAACAACTCCTAATGAGGTTCATGCATACCTCATACATACAATGAAGAAATGTAGGAACTTTTTTAAGAAAGGTTATATATTTTGATACTCCCAACTTTGAAAAAAATGAGATCGATGCAGTTGATGGGTTAAGAAACATAGTGGCTAAAAATATCTTTCTGTCATGATGTGTTGGTTCTGACATTAGGAAACCATAACTATAAAATTTGTATTTATGTGCAGCCAGAACGAACTGATTTAGAGCTTCCTTTTCTCCAAGACAACCTAATTTATATTTTAATTTGCTGGAGGTAATTGATTATCATGGAGTAAATGCATTGTACTGAAAACTCTATTAAATCACTGACTTAATGGGAGCAGAATGATTGAATGATTTTTTTTTCTCTTTTTGGATGAAGTTTAACCTTTGTAAGCATTTTAAAACTAATGTATCAGGCTTTAAATATTTTATGGTCTGTATTAAGCACTGTTTGGGGTTCATGTCCCTTTAGACTCCAACACAGTACATTATACTATACAAAGCAATTTGCCTAGAGTAATGAGTTCTGTAGTAGCTTTATGAAGACCAGTATCGAACTGCTGCTGCTGCAGGCAAGCATTTGACCTGATCTAAAGTATAGTGTGCAAGAGGCTGGCAGATTGCTGCTCATCCTATTTGTATGGTAACTAGCAAAGACATGAATATTCTTTAAGTGATGGGTGGTGGTTGGTACATGGCCCATAGAAACCAATCCAAATTTACAGACCAGAGTGGATAAACTCACCTTTTTAAATACTCAATATCAATATGGCTATAAAGTGTAATCTAGTAGATAATTAGACCAAAAAATCAAGGAAAATTGATGAAGTGTAAAGGAAATAGGAAAATCTATGCATTTCCAGCAACCTATACCCTCAAACTGAAGACCAGAACTAAATTAATAAAAACTAGAAAATTAATTCAGATAATATCTCTGTTTTATTAACCTCATGTCTCTATGTTTCCGTAGTGTTTGCTTATACTGACCACATTTACCAAAGTAATTTTTATTTTATAAGGAGTGTAATTTTTTCCTTGGGAGTAGCTGTCTAGCTTTTTTAGCTGCTTGGGTTTAGAGATGCATAAGATATACTCAGTTGAAAAGGTTCAGATTTTACTGAGCCTTGAGATTCTTTTAGAATCCAGGAACATTATTTTTCTAGCAGATGGCCTATTCTCTTGTGAAAAAATAGCTGCTCAGGAAATGAAAAAAAAAAGGTGGTTCTTCTCCAATTTTTTAAATTTACATCTGTAGTATATTCTATACAAACATTTTCAGGTTTCTCCTATGTACAGAATAAATTAAAACCAACTCTGAGTATAATATTACTGACAGTGGGGTTACCTGGTAAGTCATGCTGCTCCGCAGGAAGTGCATAAGCTCACTTGTGAAACTCTGTAGAGGTGAGACTGAAACTCTAAAAACCTCAACCTTCATCCCTGCTGACGACACCAAATGGCTCATTGACTGTTTTTGTGGCCATGTTCTAATGGAAGGGGCAGGAACCTTTCATCGGAGGTGAAGTGAAGCTCTTAAGACAGAAATATAAAGGTTTCTAGTTTAATATTAGTGGAAATGATATTATCATTTTACAGCCCTGGTGTAGCGCCAGCTATAGCATGAATTAGCTGGATAAAAACTGTATCCTGCCTTCGGTCTAACTGTGCAGCTACATGGGCCACTTTCTTTCTCATCCTGCCTGTGATCAAAAATGCTTCAAAGCATACTCCTTGGACACATGCCTTACCATGTCTCCTGCTGTGTCCTTTTTTTCTAATTTGAAATATGATAGTCCTGGGCTTACTGACCAGCTGTACTCTAACATACATCTGGAACAATCTGTTATTCTTTGAAGCAAGTGACTATAAGGCAAACGATGCTACCACCAAATTTCTGGGCAGCTTTGAGGATGCATGCCTCTCTGGTTCTCACTTTCCCACATCTGCTAAAAAATATCACTTTAAATTACTTTCATTTTCAAAAACTGAACTCTTTTAAAGCAGACGGTAAACTTCCACTGCAAATTAAGCATGCTGCTCCTATTATTTTTTAACAGAAGTCAGATGCCTCGTTTCCTGTACACCATTCTGATAATTTAACCCACCTAGTCCAAGCAGAGAATTATTTAGAAAAGGAACCTTCTCTGGAAATGAACTGATAGCTGCAGGCCTAACACAAGCTGTAAAGCAGAAGGACCATGAAACACTTACAGTAAAGAAAGAGCAATATAGAAACTCATGATCTGGATTCTTACATCAAACTTACAACTAAAATCCTGGAAAGTGCTATGCATGTTGATAGCAAAATATTAAGTTTCTTATTCCTTACAGTTTTTTCAATTAATCTCCACCTTCTCAGGCCTAAAGCCTCATACACAACATTATGTGCTATCAGACCACAGCCCTGATTTTCACTTTTAATCTAAGTGAATCCTGGGGTCAAAATATTAGTTAATTCTCTCATTTTGTCTTTCAGAAGTGAATACAGTTCCTTCAGCTGAGCTCAGAGCACCATCAAGGACTGATCCTGAGCACTTTCACCTACCCTCAGATCAGCAACAAAGGGATGATGAGATTGCAGAAGCTATAAAATAAAGGCAAATTCAGGGAATGTTTGTTGCTAAATAAGAAATTCCCCATGAAGAATTCAGCAGTGTCAGGCTGCTCTCCTTGCCTGCATGAATGATGTCTCGTAAAGTTGGAAACCTATTCTTTGCCACAGCACACACAGAAGAATCCCTCAAATGTCAGTCAGTCAAATAGAGGAGGGAGCAGCATGGCGACTAAAAGGCATGTCCTTGTTTTTTATAAAACAAGGGCATTCAATAACCTAATGGGACTATTACACATTGGGAAGCTGTTTCAAAGAGACAGAAAAGTAATGCTTTTTACACTGCATTGTCAAATTAAACTTTAAAAATTCTGTAATTTTATTATGACTCCATTTTTTTATATTTATGACTCCAAGTTTATATATTACTATACATAATCTGCTCAAAAGCATTTACAGTTTTTATGACTATAATGATTCATTGACTACAGAGTAATATACACTAAATAGTTCCTATAATACTTTGGTATAGAGATTTTGCTGTATGTCTCACCAGTTAACTTTCCCCAAAACTAGTTTTAAAATGCCTCAGTACACACCACTATTAATCTTTATCTCTCTAAATGCTGAGCATTCTGAGAAGTGGGAAGCTGACAAGCCTTTTTGTCTTTTAAAAAATATATTTCTTTGCATTCAGTTCCAATCCCCAAATTGTATTTTCTCCCTAATTTAGCATCAACAGCATCAATCTGTAAACGTAAACCATGGCTGAGAACAAGCCTCATTTTCGCTGGCTAGAGAGGTTGAAGTTGTCCAGGTATCACATCTGGAGAGACAGATACAGTATGCTTTCCTTTCCATGTGAGCAGAACCATAGACTCTTTGAGGATATCTGCAAATATTTTCACCCAAAGTATGAAAAATTAGTACCTTATACTTGTGATTTTTTTTTTAATCAAATAGATCTCAATATATCAGACTGTCTGAAATAAGAATGGATTTAAGAGGAAACAAAACCACAGTAAAGATAAGGCTCTCTCATATGCAGTATGAGTTTCTGAGGAAAACAATGGGGCATTTACTAAGTGGAAGATGCTTCCCCATGCCTACTAAGGCAAATTTTTAGGACAGTCCAAAATTTTATTTTTTATTTTTTATTTTTATCATGCTGCAAAAACATACTGTCTATCCAACCAAAGATGGAGTTCACTGGATTAAAGGGAGCTCAAATACTGGTCTGTGAAAGACTGAAGCATAGGTAAGAATACAGAACCTTTTGGCTTCAAACTTCTGCTCTGTATGTTCATTGTGCTGGGTAAAAGAATAAAAGGTACCTGTTTGTGAAGGAGCTGTTACTGTATCACTCTAATCAGTTTATAAGTCACAACTTCCTGAGGGCAAAACAACTTGCTTGAACAAACCTTAGTTGGGCTAAGAGGCTGAGGGCTACAGAAAAAAAAGAGTCTACAACTTAGAAATCCAGAGTTTCTCACTGTACTAGCATGTAAACCTGCTTTTGCAAAACATCAAAGGCAACCAGGTCTGTCAGCTTAAGGATGCATTAAGGAAAGACTGACAGAGACCTAAATTACTGTTTACCTGGAAACTGAGAAGACAAATACTCTGTAACACATTATTAGGCAGGAGCATCTTAGCTAACTATAAATAAGTGCCATAAGCAATCTCACCACGGCAGCAGAGTTTTGTGCAGGCTGATTCATACTTCTGCAGCTTGTCAACTTCTTTACCCCACGCTGTCTCAGGTATCTCTGCAGGACAGGTGTGATACAACCTGTTGTATCAGACCTCTCCAAAATGCTGCATTGTGACATCAGTGCTCTGGATGTCAGCAGTGACATATGAAGGTTATAATAAATAACTTTTTCTGATTCACCTTAACCTGGATTATAAACAAATTCACAAAGATGGCTGCAGCGTCCACAACCTGCAGGCAGTACTGAAAGACCCTTCTCCAAGTGCACCCTGACTTACTTCAGAGAGAGAGTTGTTTAGGGGAGTGAAGGTATGGTTCAAACTAAGCTGTCCTAAAAAATCTCCTCTGAAAGAGAGAGAACTGAACTGACTGAACCCAGAAGACTACAAAAAATTGTATATTATCATTATTTTAAACATCCTATGATGTTTTCCAGCCAACCTCATTTTAAGGCCCAACTCTGTTGAGTGTAGCTGACAATAGCAATTAAATAGGAATAAAAACAGGGCAGAATTCAGTTCACCCTGATAAATGCAGAACATTAGGGCTTTCCAGGGCTCAGAAGTCATTAAGCCTGGAAATATATCATGTTTGCATGCACAGAAAATCTAGTCTACAGAGAGTTTTGCTAAAATTCAGCAACAGATTCTTTCTGAGTTGAAAGCCATTTGTTCACTAAAATTAAAAACTAAACACAGTAAATCTCAGTGCCAATGCCAGATTTCTACTCTGCAGTTACCAGCGTTTGTTCTGTATTAACATCTGTCTTGATGGTTGTGTTCCTAGATCCATCCAGATCCCAGACAGCATTTCGTACATTGAAACAATGAGTGCCCTATTGTTGCTGAATTTATGTAGTGTAATTACTTGTTATCCCATTCACGAATCTTGCTTTGCTGTCATATATTTCAGGCCTGTTCAAGTGCTGGAACACCAAGCACTACAAGAAAAAATGGCCAAGATGTGCTAGTCCAAAACTACTACTTGCTATGACTGAAGAGATCTTTGGTACTCGTTTATCTGTTTAATGTACTAACTCTTTTCTATCTTGACTGGCTATTTATTTGCATAGTCTCCCCCAGTGATGCAGTTATCAAGTGGATCGAAGTAATTAATGGAATAAGAATATATGGCAATGAAGCCTCTCTGAAAGGGAAGAGAGAGAAATTCATTGTGGATATTAAATGTCTGAGAGGGGAAAACCAGACAGATGCATTATTTTATGCACATGCCGTATATTGCTGCTGGTCACATTGGTTGTGTAAGTGTTCTTTGATATAAGTATGCCTCTAAAGAGAGTGCTGGGAATCTTGTGCTGGTAGCTGTATTACGTAAGTGTACTGTCAGATAGAGTGACTCAGGAAGTAGCTCTTATTTTGAAAAAAAGGGGGGGGGGGGAAGGAATAAATTTATGGTTTTGGTTCACGAATTCTCCTCTGGAGGCATAACATAGTGCTTAAAATAATGAGAATCCCTCCTTGGAGGTATCTCTTACCAAGAAAGAGCTATAGTCTAAAATTGCAATGCTAGAAACACTGCCCTAGAGAAAGTTATAATACAATGATGAAAGACTGACATCCATTTCTGCAACATAAGAAAAATTCTACCATGGCTCTAAATGAACGCCATTATAAATCTAGGAACATTTGTGCCCTAAAGACAGATCCTACTACAGCACCACATAGTAACACTGCAGCTGTGGAAATCTGGACATGACAGTAGAAATATAATATCCTGAAAAGGAGGATTTCCTCCACTGAAAGCTCATGAAGATCTGTGCCATTTAACAATGATCCTACAACCTTCATCATCAACGTTTTGAAAGTTGCTCTGTTTCACAGTATGCTTAGTAACTAAGGCATTTCAACACCTACCACTTCCTTCTGCAGTGAAGGGTGGACTTTGAGGCAGTTTAGTAAGATGAGTTATCCCTTCTTTGCGGCAACTTTAGAAAACCATTCATCCTGAAGGACAGTATGAAAGTCTAACTTGCTACTAGTTGCATTTGAGACTCCTCTACTAGGAGAAGGCTCTCTTCTAGAAATGATGAATGCACAGGTCATGATGATTTACACTAGAAGTCAGCCGAGGAAGCTACCTTGATATCAGAACTAATGGCATCATTCCTTTTCTAAATTGAGATAGTATCTGCAGAAAGGTTTGACCCTGAGCAAGAACTTCATCATTTTACCACATCACATCAATAAGTCACACTCCTTTATCGACCATCAATGGGTTCACAGAATTGAAAAGATTATTGTAGGACAAAAGTTAGCCTTTTAACAGACTCCAATTAAGTGACTCTATATTAAAAAAAATATTAGAAAAGTATAGTAATCATGTAATAGGAATAAAAGTGATAGCATCCTTGTGTACCTTGATGGTGTGTCTGAAAACTTGTTTGTTCTATCAGTATCAGTTGGTCAAGAAAAAATAAATATTATCTCTTTTCCCAACCTTATCCTGTCACATCAATTCTATGAATAAACTGGAATTATATTTTAATTTTATATTAACCCTATGGTCATATATGACCCAAGGTTCACAGACTTGTGAAGTGTAGTTCGATTACTTGGGGTGACTCCATATGCGTTACTGTGGATGACTGTAATGAAAAAACACAAAAGGTTATATTGAAAGGAGAATTACCAGAATAAAGAAGCTACTAGTGGTATTCCCCAGAGACTGATCTTGGCATCTGACACAAAATTAGAAGGCACTGCCAATACCAAGGACTACGAGATGAAATTTAACACTATAAGGTGCAGGCTTCCGTAGCTTCTTTTGCTATTACTTGTACATTCATAAATTGGAAATTATGAAGACAGAAAGAAGTCTAGATTATTGCTCAGACAAAGGATGATTATGTATTACCACCTTGATGCAGCTGTGAAGAAGGTGAATGCAATTCTAAATTGGATGAAATGAAGCATTTTTATTATGCACAAGGGAATATTAACGCTAGGAAATAAGAACATGGGAAAGACCTAATTTGGCATATTGCTATCTGGTATAGTTCTGAGTATCCTTGATCCTTATCCATGAACATAAGTGAAACAAAAATATGAAGAAGGGTTACTGTTTTAAGTATTTGTCTTCTGAAGAGAGACTAGAAGATCTTGGCTTTGTTTAATCTACCTAAATAGAAACTCAGGGGTGGACGTGAGCACTGTGATGATCTCCTAGAGTAAATGCTGAGTGATGAATGACAGAAGTATAGTGGAGACAAAAGACTGGGAGGTAGGATGGGTGCACTGGTGCTCTTTGGGGTGTTACAATACAGAGACTTGACTGGTGTGTCCACTGGAGAGACACAGGCCACTGACAGTGCTAATGAACTCTCTCTTTTGGTTTTGTTTGTGTGGGGGTTTTTAAGCCACCTTAAGATTTACTGATTTAGCATTTATAACATGTTTTAAGTTAATTATAGAGCATAGAGAAGCACTTTATGTAGATTCCTTCATATCGGGTAACTATGATGTGGTTGCCACTAATCAATAAGGAAATAACTCAGTGTTCCAGATGTTCTCAGCATTCCCTTCCAGTCTTCTGCTCGAAAGTTTAATTGTAATATATTTTCCATCTTTCTGGTGTGTGTTTTAAACAGCAGACATCCACAGAGTCACAGGATAGTTGAGATTGAAAAGTCAATTCAGTCAGTTTTCAATCCAACTGAATGTCCTAAGTCTAAGTAGATATCCACATGTTAAGAAACATAGTTACCATTTGATAAGGAAAAACTATAATTTTTTTTTATCTTACATGCAATAATGGATCATTCTTGCTCAGCTATGTATTTGCAATTGTACCTTCAAGGGCAATAATTGCACCTCTAGGTGTCTAAATCTTCATCGGTTTGTATGCAGTTACTTGAACTGCATCCACATGATCTCACAAAAATTAGAAAGTCTGTATATGTATGAAATGTGGAACTATATTACTAATCACTACTTTGATTCCTCCTCCTCCTCCAGTCCACTGCGAAATATCCATGGCTAATTTATGCAGCATAGACATAGTGCCAAGTCATTCGTTGTCTGAGACAGCAGAAACACTTCTCAGACATACAATTACCTTACACCATCCTCATGTGGGCAAACCCATCCAGGCCAGTATGGAGCTACACTTCCATTTTGACCTTAGTATGTATTTGACCCCAATAACTACCTAGTATACATCTTATTTACATATTTATATTCTTTACTTTTTTAGTCCATTCAGAGAACTCCAAGAAAATGCATAGGATACTAAGGATTAGTGGTGTTGTAATTAATGAGAAATTATCAAATAGATGTGGTAATTACAATGCTCTCTGGGACAAGGTGTTTAATGGGACAATTCAAAGTACATCCAGGGTATTTAATCCCTTGGAACTCATTTTACATCTGCTTTATTACAAATGAAATGTGAAGACTTAAGCATTGGTCTTGCTTTCATTGTTCAGGAAATAGAGCTTATAATTATCTCCATAAAGCAGGAAAGTATTTAAATCCTTTGCATTCTATGTATAGCAACAGGGTATGGTTCACAATGCAAATCCTGCAGGAGCCTAAAATACAGGCAGATCAAAAAGAAAACTGCGAAGTAATACAACTGAGATGTGGTAAAGTGTTATATAAAAAATCTTGTGCGCTTAAAAATAAATATCACTCTCCTGTCTAGGGGGAAAAAAAAAAAGAAGAACAAACTGCCTCTCAGTTTCAGGGAAACCAGCAGTCCTTGCCGGAAGAATAAATCAGACAGTAGGAGACAAAAACTATTACAGATTCGCTGTGTGAAAAAGTGATCTCACTGAAATTGGCTTTAGCATTGTGGATGAATGCCTGACGGCTCGAAACAGATCTAGTTTAGTCAACCTTATCTTCTTCAATGGGAGATGTTATGAAACATACTAGTTATAAGGTCAGCACTGCAAGGTCAAATGTCCTATGTACTGCATTTTTAAATGCAAACTGAATAAGGGGAAAATAAGGTAATATGTCACCTATTGAGCAGCTACGGACAGTTATACAAGAGAAGGTGGAGAAAAAAGCAAGGGAAAGTAAAATGATTGATTCAGCTAATAGCTGAAATCAAGAGAGCATGGATTCATGCCCCAAACGCTTCACATAGTATTTTAGCTCCCGAAGCTGTGTTTTAGCCTGGTTTACCTCTTAGAGCCTTTTCAAATAGCAGAAGTCATCACAGATGACTGTGTTCAGTACAGTAAAATCACCCATAATGCTTCAGTTCCTCTCCACTGTTATCTGCTGGACTGGCACTGTAAATCAGGCATGACCAAATTAGCTGAAGACTAATGGACCAGTTGCCAAGATACAGCCGTGTGCCTTTAGATGCTGAAGTCTGCAGAGGAAATTCTTGTTCTATTCGCTGGTAGCATCTGCATCCTTATGCTAAAAGTAGTAAAACAACCCACCTAAACTAATGTCTTTCTCATTTCTAGCAATCTCCCTGCCCAGTGCCTACTGAGCCACAGCCCAGTACACCATTTGGAGTATTATCAATTACATTAAGAGAAAAGGAAAAGAGAAAAGGTAAAATGAAAGACAAGTCATGAATGGTATCCCTACTGCTCTACTAAAGAGCTGGAAAACCAAAAAACTATGCCATCATGTTGAGGAAAGGAGGGGAGAGAAAACAAATTACTTCAATCACATAATGCAAAGTTTAATGAAGATGACAAAACGTGGTATAACAAACATATATACTACTTGGGAGAAAACTTTGCTCTGTCCTTATTGACAGAAATGTGCACCCACTTTGGCATAACAGAATTCTCTTTGACAGCTACAATGTCCTCACACTAAAACCTCCCACCATTTGGAGAAGCTGGTGCATCTAACATGCATCTCTGTTAAAAGTATTTATTAGAGGAGTTTCATCTGGCAAAATATGGCTTTGACAATGCCATAGCAAGCATGGTTGGAACAGTAATTTCCTTTTTCCAGTTCTCCTCTAACTTGGGCAGGTATTTGCAGAAGATTGCAGAGAAGTGCCAGTTGAAGGTTCAGGGCCTGGGGGCTGGACAATGAACACAATTTGTAAAGGATGCAGAGAATCATTGCCCAGTGCTGGTCTTCAGAGACATACTGCATAAAGAAGCAGTTCTTGTATAAAAACACAATTCCATGCCTTAAATGACATGCATATAGACATGGCTTTTCCCAAGCTCTTGCTTCCTTTCCAGGTGCTGAGCAGCCCATGCTACCTTACATCTGGTCAAAGAACTGCTGCACAAGTGCAGTTAAAATGTGTATCTTCTTGTTCTGCAATGCCCAGTTCTGTACTGCTTGTGCCAGAAGTCTGCTCAGATTCATACAGTGTGGCAGAATCACTTGGACAATATATGATGTATCTGCACTGAGGTACAAGGGCCCCTTTTTTCAGAACCTTCAATATCCTAAAGCATTCCCTGCTGCAAATAATACACATGATCTCAGAATTCCCAGCTATGAAGCTTGCGCACTGAATTTGCTCAGAGCAGGTTACTCTACTTTCCCTTGTCTTTCTTGAAGGTCTACAAGGAGAAAGGGGTATTTGAAATTTAAGGACAGCACATATGGAAACATGAACAGCAGAAAAAAGCTGAACATGCTTCAGTGAATTTTTATGTGCCATGTTACCTACATGACTCTCCTGGAATTCTAAGCTAAGGCCACTCCAAGGACTTGTCATTGCCTGTTATGAAGGAAAAGACAAACTGAATCACAACACAGGAGAAAAGAAAAACTCTAAAAAGAAACCAATCTAGCAGGAATTCAGTCAGCCATCCTCCTCTAAAAATTACCATTGTTGAATTCAGTGAGGCCAGACATGCACACTAGCCTCAGGCTTGACAATCTGTCAGAAAACAATGCTAATCTCCCATGCCATTTTGCATTTGGATATGAAATAAATCATGAAGTGTTTTTTCAGGCCTGAAAAAGCTATATGCGTTCTAAAGCTTCTAAAAGGATAGGAAGAGTCCATTAATGATAACATTCATCTGGGAAAAGCAAATGGATAGGTACTGGGCTTCAGGGAAGAATTGCATTCCAGAAACCCTTAAGCACATTGGAAACTCCTGCACTGAGCTCTTGGTGTATAATCGAAACCCTGACTTCTCAGCTCTTGTGGTACCTTCCATCTTCAAAATAACTTATAAGAACTATCTAATCCTTACAGCATCACAGTGAAGTACCATTATCTCCATGTCCCGATGAAATTGAGTTGCCTCAGTCAGAGGTCTGACTCAGTCAATTATGAGACTGCAATCCCTGGCTTTCAGTGCCTCCTTCCCACTGGCAAGAACATGCTTCTCTCCTGGTTGAACTTGTCTGTTTACCAAGACTTAGATCTTTGGAAAATATTGCTCAGTGATGACATGAACAGGTTACTTTGAAGAGTAAGTAAGAAGAGTAAGAGGAGAAAGAAATTTATTATGCAGCAGAACCATTAACAATTTATTTAGTAACTAATACTACATCCTTTTTGATAGAGTGGCTTAAAGGTTCCTCAAAATAAAACATCCTGATGCTAAAACCTTACTTTCTTGTTTGAAGGCTTTGTTTCCCTGGACTATTTCCAGAAGACCAAGCCAGCAGGCAGAATATCAGTACTGCACAGGAACATCAGTGAATGTAGCCTGGAAAGCAAACTGCAAAGTGAAATGTGACTTCATATTAATATTGGGTCTGTTCCTTTAGGGTCTAAATGGTTCTTTATTTTCTCGAACACCACTAACAACATATACGTACCGTCTACCACCACCCCCAGATTTGAAGAAAATAAATTCATGAACGTAAACATGGTTTTGAGCATGACAAGAGCAGAGTTGTGAAAATACTTTGCATTCATTCTGAACGACCAAAAATATTTTGGAAACACTGCAACTATAGACCAGCACCAAAGAAAGCAGCTGCTCCTAAGCAGAATGCAGAAATCTCTGCACAAACTGTGAAAGGAAATGTTTGAAGTGCAATACTATTTCCCAAAAAGAAGTTCTATACACTTCCATATAGACAAGACAGAGATTCTTCATCTGAAATGCTGTGTACACAATCCCTTTAAATGGACACTATTCACCCACAAGAGGCCAAAACATTTACTTAAATCAAAATCCATTTTTTTATGTTCCTTATCATTATCATGTCATCTGTTGTTACATAGCAAAGCCTTCATTATATAACACTGTATGGTACTACCTTTAGAAAGATCTACAAATGAACAGAAAGCAACCAACTGAAAATATCTTCTAAATTACTTCTTTTTCAGTCAGTTTTGCTGTAACTTCTCGCAGGCTATCAAAAAAGATGTTAAAAAAACTTCATATGTTGTCAATCATAAATTATGGCTTCTTGCTTGCTTGCTTGTTTTAAATTAACAAGCATTTTAAAAGACAGAAAAATATAATTAAATGAAATGTTTGCTACTTTATGAATTTTCTAGATGCCTTTTTCAGTCTGTATTTTTTGCACTAACTTTTCTGAAGTTATTTCTTACTTCCTCAGTTTGTAAAAAGTTAAATATTAAAGCCAGAAGAGAATTGGACATCAAATCCAAAAGGATCCATGCTGTATCAGAAGAATATTGTGGTTTAAAACCCCGTAGCTGCAACTAAGGAAATGCCAGGACTGGCATAACCTACTTCTTTGTGTCCCTTTCTTCTTCTCTTTCCTATGGCCTGGCTCCTCTCCGTACCCTCCACTGCTTCTATGAGCCCTGCAATCCAGTCCATGCCCTCTCCTTTTCAGCACTATTTCTGTTCTTGCCTCCTTCATGTCCTGTTATTATTTCCTTCCACAAGATACTTGGGTTTCTCATTCAGTGCTGTTATCTGTCTTGTTGCCCATCAAATACTTCGGGTTTCTGTTCTTATCTGCCCTTTCCTTCACCAGCAGGTTACTGTCTGTTTATCTTCTCTTGCCATTCCTTCACATTCAGCTCAGGCAGTTCTCTCCTGTTTCCTCCAGACTGTCAGCACAGGACAGACACTCTGTCTACTCTCAGGTGCTTTGCCAGGCAATAAATTTGGATACAGGAACAAAGAGCTACTTTTCTGCTAACTTTCTCCTGTGTGTTGGAGCATGTTTATTGTGTCTCAGTCCTGGGATGGTGTAGGTGCAAATCCATCAGCAGGACTGGTACTAACCATGTTCAGTTAAGACAGAATCTTCAGAGAATCTAGGTAACAGCTGTTAACAAACTTGTATGGATCATGTACGGAATATGTCAGAAGCTTACAGCTTGTCTAAATTCTTTCGAGAGACTTCAAAGGACCTATCCCTCCTTGCAGACTTCACTTCCCTCAGACCCAAAACTGCTTTTCAGGAAAAATGGTTTGCTGTCTTCAGGAGTTCTTTTTTGAGGATGTATGGATAAAAGTCAGTTCTATTTCAGACCAATACTTACAATTTTGGTAAACTTACAAACATTTCTATGTATCATGGAGAATGCTGGGTAAGCTTCGCTCTCACCATTCCAGTTGCTTTCAACTGGACATATTTTTGCTCATCCACCACATGCTTAACTTCCCACGACTTGACAGTTCTGTGCTTTTTCAAAAGGGATCAGGTCAGACAGGCTTCTATTGATGTTGCAATGCCTTATTAGCCCTGGAAATACGAAGACCTGATTCACCCAGAGCTAGACCTCAACAGAAGAATGTAAGAGCACCAAAATGTCACTTTGAGAAAGACAGAAACTAGAAAAAGGAGTAAGTATCATCTCCTGCATCCACCAGTTCAAGCACATCATATCTAATCGTTCAAATGCAAGCCATAAAATACCACATCAGAAGTCAGAACAGTATCAGCACCCCACCCCGTGTGCCTGACACCATGCAAATACATAGGCAATGCAGACATGCCTAGCATTTGTATACAGTCTCTAGAGGCTCCAGGAGTCTGGATCTGCACATCAGAAGCAGATTTATTGGACTGTGACTATGTGCTCTGCACAGTAAGAACCAATGAATCTTGTGTTGGATTGATTAAAATTGTAATTGTACAATCTCTGTGATCCAAAGAACAAGGAGTCATTTTTCACAGTGAAACACTTAGCAATTGGACAGACTCAAACTGTCTGCCTCACGGCATTTGTAGCTGTTCTTTACATTGCCATATAAATCAAAGGCATGTATTCTGACCCTCCTACACATAATGCAGCCAAATAGGAAGTGATATGACAAAAGGAACATTGCTGGTTGAATTTAGAACAGCTTTTCAGAAAGAAAAACAATAGTGGATATAAACCCCTTACCTTTTCACAAAATTTGATATGATCTTCATAATTTAAAAAAAATACAATTAACAATTAGGTTGCTTAAACTATACCAATATTCCATTTTTACTACTACATATAAAGGGGAAGAAAGAGGGGGAAATGCAGACACAGAAATAGCTAGCAAAACAATCAGGTTCATTTCAAAATTTGGGGGGGGGGAGAGAGCTGAATTACCCTCACTTATTTGTTTCTGTTTCCATAAAAGTTGTTCATAAGACCAAGAACTGAAAACCCTTGCTTTCCATGCCTACTAAAGTTTTCAGACAATCAAGATTACAGCAGTTTTAAAAGAGAGTTTAGAGTCTGCTTTGTCATCCATTGTGGTTATGGAGAAACATAAACCATGCATGCAAATAACCTGTGAAATACCAAAACTTCTGCTAGACCTCTTCAGGAATTCTACTATAGCTCTTGGGCTAAGAATTGGGTGTCAATTTACATTGCTACCGCTCAGAAAAATTCTCCACTATAGTAGAAAAAATGCAAGTATTTATCTTTGAGTGACACCCCGCCCCCCCCCCCCCAAAAAAAAGTGAAAGAGGTAAAAAAGGACAGATGAAACAATCATATTTTCAGCAGTCAGGTTTTCTTAGCAGACTGTTCAGACAGCTACTGTGACATCTAGTAAGTTTAGGCTGATGAGGAACTGAAGCCAGGGCAGAGTTCAGAGACAAAGCCTAGGACAGAATGACTCACCAAGGGGACTGCTATTGCCCAAGACTCTTAAATCTGATTGTTCAAACCCATTGTGTTATGCAGTTAATGAGTTACCTTAGTATCGCATTATTGATTCTGTGCTCTAAACTATGTATTTGCAATTCAAAAAGCCATGCAGAGAAGAGATTAGAGACACATCAGTGACACCTGTGGAACGCAGCTTAGCTGCCCACCAGTGCACCCCAGCTATATGTATGACACAGATCACTCTAAGACTCCAAATGCCAGTTTGTGCCACAAACTATGTTAAAATGATGAAGTTAGCATATGGGCAAACAAAAATAAGGAGCTTAAGATGGAAAGCATCTATGTGTTTCAAGTTCATATACACTGCTAGTAATTGCAACTTCTGTTGCAGTCTTCAGCAGCTACACCTGCTGCTCAAGTGACACCTACAAACTGAGCCGTTGCCATCTAGCCAGTTTATTCACATCCTGTGGAATCACTTGCACTAGGCATCACAGTCCTTGATTTTCAGTCATCCTGAGCAAAGTCACTTGCACAGCTCCCCACAGCTCTTACCTGAAGTGATAAGAGAGCAAATAAAAATTGTATCCTGCTTACCACAATTAATATATTTACAGCAGGTGATGCCACAATTCTATCCAATTAGTGACAGTACAAACATATTTTCCAATGAAAAACAGAGTGGCTATATTTAATCACTTCCTCTATTTCACATTATTTGTTTAGATTTAGACACAACTGAATGGAAGCCAACAGTATTTTTCACAGCCTGATAAATTAGAAGTGCATCCACAGAGATTTGACCATTCAGAAGCACAAAACTCACCCCAACAAAGCAAATTATTTTAGCTAATCTGCAATCTAAGATCACAAAATATACCTTTTATCCACCCATAATAATTTCAGGGGGCACATGATCAGTGTAAGTACTTGCCTGCAGCTAAGGTAGAGAGTTGGCCAAGTCATCCAGTATGTTAGTGAGAGAAACCCATGCACAGCTTCTGCCCAAGAGCCTATAGGAGTATCTGTTACCATGTCAGACTTCAGTCACAAACACTTCAGTTGTCAAGGTCAACATTTTAAACTCTTTAGAAATGGTAAGGGAAGGGATCATCATGGCCCACAGCATCCCAGCATGTTCCTTTTTCTTCAGAAGGCTGCAGAACCACTGCTTTTGCTTAGAAAAGTTGTAGCAGGATGACAAGTCAGGCCTCAGAGCAAAATCAGGACTTTAAACTCGACCTTGACACCAACAGATTCTGAAGTATAAAATCTCTGTGTTCAAAAGCCTCTCCTACAGGGTTTACTATCTTGTGCACCTGAACCCAAGTGGTTTGAAGATATAGTTCAATTTTTCATTTCTCTTGAGAGCCCTTCCAAGTAGTGGAAGAACAGAGCTACTGCATTGCTAAATCACTGAATCAATGCCAAGGTCATGTGTTTATTTGATAATCTCTGATAGACTGTAAAAAACATTTCTTGAGATAAATGTATCACCGTGGCTGGGGTTCTGTACCTTTTCATCACACATGATAGCTACTTCAGAAGAAACAGAAACTAAGGCATACCTAGCTTTTTAAAAATTTATATTAGTGATCTGTTTTCTTCATTTGAAGCCTCCTCCTGTTAAGTTACTGAGTATTAGGGTCAGAATTGTCCTACCTGGGGGGGTTGAACAAAGTTCCTTCTGGAACACGTTGGTCCAGCTCCTGGCATTTGCTGGTAACTTCCTGTGCCAAAGTGACACAAAGTAACCCTTGTTCCAGGAGTCCATTCCTAGGACAGTCAGGAGGGCCGGACTGGGGGACTGTCAAGGGCTGGCTGTCCTATGGGTTACCGTAAGATAAGAACATGCTATAATTACAAAATAAAGCAACTGGCCGTGAAAGATTATAGCCAGCCAAACAGGCGTTTGTTTTTCCTTATAAATATGTAGGAGCTGTTATGTTTCCATTTACTGTTTCAACTAATGGCCATAGGAATTTTGCCAATTTGCTGTGTCAGGTATGTCAGTGCTCATTTGACTTTCCTAACCAGGCTTTTCCTAGTAATGCTCACCACAAGTATACTAAAAAACAATTAAATAAACCCTAGATCCTTTATCATCTGTTGTAATTACAAGAGTTTTCTGAGATCAGACTGTTATGACAAAATGTTCATTAATATATAAACTGTTTTATAGGTGAATGATCAGTAATTCAACATACACAAATGGACCACTAGAAAAAGCTGCGATGAGTTTGTACCAGCCTTCAGCTCTGACATTCACTGCTGTCCTTTCAGATGCTTGCTACAGTCAACTTCTGGCTATACTTTTACTTCCTCTTTCTGAGAGCAACTTGAGAACAGGAAGGTCATTCGTGACTTTATTTCACATCAATAAAACCAAAACCTAGTTTAACAGCAGAGGAAAAATTATAATAAGAAATGCCACCTAGCACTCCCCTCTTCTGTGCAGCCCTGGAAGGCTGCAGCAGGAATGAAGCCCCAGGGAACAGATGCCTTCAGTCTTGCAGAACACTGGTTTTGTTAGCAAATCACCACCAGTGTCCCCTTCTAGTGAAAAGCTTTCCATGCAACAGCAGAGAGGAAAACTCTCCAACATTTAGGAAAGTCAGTCACGTACAGGGCATTGTGGAATTCCAGAGGCTTATCCCAGAATGACTCCCAAACAGTTACCTGCACAGGTCCAGCCCTGTAAGTCCCATTCTCTGGAACTACATGGTACAGACAAGAAATGTGACCCCAGCTGGACTTTCCATGTAAGTCTCTTCTTTTTCCTTTTTCTTTTTTTTTTTTCCCCCCACTCAAGAGAAAGGCAAGTGAGTCCTAAACTACTGGCAAGAATCTGTGAGAGGAAACAAACCACAAAGCAATTTATAGCAAGTATCAATCACTTGGTTGAATGTCCAGGAAGTCAATCTGTGCTCAGTCTTCCCTAATGTACGCTTAAATATTATACACTAACTAAGAGGGACAGCAGAGCTCTGATGGCCCATCTATACTGAGTGTCATTTAATTCTGCACATACCTGAGCGATCTTTAAATGAGCTGCAGCCACAGTGGCCAAGCCCTCAGCAGCAACCAGCTGTCTGAACACTTGTTCCTTGGTTGAATTTTGCAGTCCATCCTGAACTCTGTGTTGTTTTTCTGTAGCAAGCTTAAGGTGTATGTATACATGGGCAGATGCATACAGATGTACACAGTGTATGTGCCTGCCTATCCTGAAGCAACTTGTATTGGGTGTCCGTGCCCAGGCGCTGGCAGCAGGGCCTGCAGGGGTCTCCATGAGGAGAGGCTGGGGCTGCCCCACTGGACAGGGCTGGTTCCAGCCGGTTCCAGCCGGTTCTGCAGCCGCCTCAGCGCAGGGCACTGCCGAGCCCAACAGCGACGCTGGGGGCGCCTCCGTGGAAACGTGTATGAGAAAGGGCAAAACGCTGCCCGGCAGTGAGGGGAAAGTGTGAGGAAAAGCGTGAGGAAAAGTTAGAGGCAAAGTGTGAGGAACAGCCCTGCGAGCACCGAGGTCAGAGGAGAAGTGGGTGGAGGAGGGGCTCCAGGCCCCGGAGCAGGGATTCCCCTGCAGCCTGTGGGGAGACCACGGGGGAGCAGATACCCACACTGCAGCCCGTGGAGGGCCTCACGCTGGAGGAGATGGATATTTCCCAAAGGAACTGTGGCCTATGGAGAGGACCTGCACTGAAGTGGGGTAAAAGTGTGAGGAGGGGGGAGCAGCAGCAGAGAGGAACTGCTATGGACTGACCACAACCCGCCATTCCCCATCCGTTGCCCTGACTGGGGCTACGGGGTAGAGAATCACCCAGGTATAGTCTATACGTTCTGTTGTCATTTCCCATATCCATTGCTTTCAGAGAAAGCAGCAGACAATTCTCACAGTAAAAAACCTGAGCCTCCAAACAAAGTCTAGATAACAGGTAACACAAATCACAATTCTTGTAAAACCAAATCTCCCTTTATAGGCAAATACAGTCAATGAAATTATGACAAGTATCATCTGCTACATAACTTACATTTAATTACTTCAAAAAGGCTGAATAAATTTGAAGGAGGATTAGATCTCTAAAACACACTTCCTTTATAGCAGTTTCTTCACCACTAAAAAAATTTATTAGTTTTCCTGTGCGATATAGGCATGCACATATACACATACTCCAGGCTACAATAAAATGAAACATAAATTATACCCTAAAGTTGTACAGAATATTCAAAAGATACATTCTATCTCTAGCTGTTCATTAAATTTTATTGCCAAAATGATTTTTGCCATAGCCTTCAAGTTTTAACACAAGAAACTAATCTTAGATTTTTCTAAACCTTCTGATTCACATGCTAGTTAAAGTGACTGCCCTTGCTAAACGTGTACTAGCCAAAATATATCTGATCATGCTGAAATCTCCTACTCATAGCACAGCCCCTTCAGGCCACAGTATTTCAAGGATTAGTTTTGGCTATTCTGGATCAGTGCTGGCAGCATTTCTTTGAAATCCACATTTGCCACTTCCCACTTAGGGCAAAAGCAACAGCTTTATTCTTCTGGACTGCATTCCAGTACATAATATTTTGCTTGGAATTACTGGGCAACAAAAAGCAATGACTGCTCTGTTGTTTTCACAATACTGTCTTATGAGTCAGAGAAGCTATGGCCATATTTCCAAAAAGCTTCCCAATGCACTGTATAAATTATGAAATTACAAGCATTCTAAACTATTTTGGCATAGAAACATACATTTAAATTCATTAAGCAGAAGGGTGGATAAATTTACTAAATTTCAATATAAGCATTTGTTCAAATAATTTTTAACACTTGATGGCAATTCAATCTTTAATGGCCATAAGACAGGCACCCCAAAAATCTTTCTCCAAAAATTAAAGCACTTTGGAAAGGTACTAGAGAAAGAGCACTGTTGGGAGGAGGAGCGCGAGACAGTGTGATCTATGAGGTGGTTCAGTGCTGGGCACTCTGCCCTTGAGTCAACATCAATACCGACATAGAGCCAGTGGCACCACCGTGGTGGAGAAAATGTAAACATCAGGTCGGAGCCACCAATGCATAATTGTCATATATCCTACAGGCATGGCTAACTGTACCTTTTGGAGTAATTACATCTTATCAACTGAAAATACCTACTAGTAGTTTAAATTGGATAGAATATGCCCCTTCATTCCACTCCAAAAGTGTGTAATGTCGCCTTGCCTAATTATCAGATGTTTTATTCTGGCCGGAGGTAGCTTATTACTGTATAAAAACAATTTTGTAGCTTAAGTCATGTGTATATTTCTATCCTAAAACAATAAAATACAAGAGCTGAGGAGAAAGGAGAGTGGGATCATGAAATATTTCACACATAACAAAACCACGTATGTAAAAAAGTATTTCTGATGTGCAAAATCGGGAAAGGTTTTATATACATAGAACATCATTATTATTGCTTGTAAGTACTAGAATTTGACTGTTTCACCTCTAGATGTCAAGGACAATAGTTAATTTGTACAAAGTAGATAAATGAGGTGGAAACTAATCAGAAGAGGTTTGTTTATCTGTTCTTTGATGATATATTACACTGCAATAATAAGACAGTAACTGTGTGTTCTATCTGGCTGAGAATAACTTCCAACATCATTTCTCATTTTTACATATCAGATCTGAAAGCACCTCCCAGTCTTTGAAGTTCAGCAAAATTCAAAAACAGTAATTAAGCCCAGCCAACTGGTAGCAGGGGATTCTAACAAGAGAAGTAACAACTTTAAATTCCACCAAGTCTGTAATACGTTACTTCCCTCAGCTGACTCGTGTGCATGTCATCTCCTGTCTCCTCTGAATTTAATGGTCACAAGTACCAGATCGCATTAAAATGGTAATTTTTCTTTGTACTGGGCAACTCCAAATGTGCATATGGTTTTAATTGCATTTTAATTTTTTAAACAATGTGAAAATACTCCTTGTCTTTTGTTAGTACATTGTATTACAATGCAAGAAAACAATTATTTCAGAACACATGTAATATCATGCTTTGATTTAAAAGTCTGTATGGCTAAACATGCTCTTAACAATCCACTACAACCTGCATGCTTGCTGGGAGATGGGAGGATGGGGAAGGTTTTTAAAAGAAAATTTTCTGTCTTATGCTGAAAATCCAGAGCTTTACCAAACAGCTGATGTGGTTCAGCAGAAACCACAACTTCCAGATCAAAGACAACTAAGAAAATTAAGTAGTTCACAATTTCAGTTTACTTCTCCAAAGGCAAGGGCCTCTCCTTCCCTCCCTTCTGATAAACATTGACATGGAAGTGTGTTATGCTTGCTTTTTCTAGGACTCACAACAGTAGATCTGCCTTTATCCTCCAAAGGCCAAGACCTCCAGAACTGAAGCAATGTGACAGAACACACAGTGCTTGCTTCATTTTTTTTCCCCAACTATAAAACACTGCTATTTGGTTTCCCTTAAAGATGCCAATTACAAGCTGCTTATTAAAAAAATAATTTACAGGCTGGAGGAAGTTGATGAGAAGCTACTATTTCTGACAGCAGATTTATCAATAGAGAAAATGATAAAATAAATGAAGAGGGGGAAGAAGTCTACTTAGGCAAGTCAATGAGACTAGATAGAAAAAAATAAATTTATGTTGTGATAAGTGGTAGGAATTTAACAGAATTTATAAACCATACATATGGTCCTTCACAAATGCATAAATGCAAGTAGGGGTCTAATACAATCCTATTTCCTCCCCTGCCATCTCACTTTTGTAAATGTAAAAAGTACTGACAGCCAAGTAAAAATAATGCATTACTTCAAGAGTCTTTAAAAGAAAAGAAACTGAATTATTGTTATGCAGTAATATTTATATCATCTGCCAGTGTGCTATATCTCCTTTCCATAAAACATACATAAATTTTCAAAGAAGCATATTAGAGCCTTGCCTGCAACAGTGAGCAGCTGTTTCTGGAGTAAGTCACATAAGCAGACATAAGCAGCCATGGATTCACCTTGGGCTTTTAGGAAGGCACAGAAAGCCACCAAAATGTCTCATTATAGAAATAGAGTTTCATTCTCATAGGTCACAGTCCAATTTTGCAGATTCATGCAAAATCAGAATTGCTGATAATTCTAGATAACCTGTAAATGTTTTGCTTTAGAATATGATGTGGTAAATGCATTGGATTTGAATGACATGAAGAATCACCTACTGTATGTGAACTGAGTTTTTTCATATATGCTAATAGTCAGCTGCAACCCTAAATTGAATACAGATTAACTGCACTTACATCTTAGGCTGAGCAAAGGGCATATGTGTATTTTGGAAAATGATTTTTAAAAGCAGATATATAACATACTGTTAACAGATCACATGCCAAAAATGAGGAATGCAGAGTCCGGCTACTGACAAAACTAACAGGGTATAAAAATTCTTTTCAAGGCAACAACAGATTATTTCTATAGGTTTCGATCAAGTTACACAAGGCCGAACTTCTAAAAATGGTGAATCTATTTCTTATTTTGCTGGGTTTTTTCATTTATTTATCTGCAGCACAGCTTAGCTTCCCTCAGAAAAACACGTGGGGGGTCTGCTTCTAATGTTTCAATTATTTCTTCTGTTTTTCCTAAGAGAAAAGAGTGACAGGCCGTGCTTACCTCACAGCAGTGATGGGTAGAATGGTTCATGGCAATGCTGTTTCCAGTCAATTTTAGCCTAAGTGGCAAGTTCTTCAGAGTGCCTTAGTCATTCACAAATAATCCGAAGTGTCATATGGGGAGGGATTCTCTCCTGCAAGACTAGAGCTATATAATGAAAATGCTGACAGTCCTTTAATTATCAGTGGCACAAGCGGGTGCTACTATAATAAATCTCTCTTTCCTAAACACAGATGAATCAAAAAACTAATTAGTAGCTTCATCAAAGCTCTCTAGGATCAAAGCTGGTCAAAAAGATTATATAGGAAATGCTACTCCAACAGAGTTTAAAATGAAGACAGTCATTTGGGTATACTTAAACATCCCACACTGGTAGCCAAGTGAGAATGCAGTACAATATTCTGCTGACATAAAAAGATACCACGAAACATTACATTATGGAAACATACATACACATTACAGTTTTACTTTTTTTCATTTATTTTTTAAGGAAAACCTGAAGTGCATTGAATAGGATAAATGAATGCCATGGAACCGTGTAACAATTACAATGATGATTATACAACATTAAAAGATCTTTTCAGTCTACACTTTCTAGTAAAGTCAAGAAAATGGACATCGAACATTGGTAGTCTAGCAAAACAATGGCTCTGGATATCTATTTCTATCTCTCTCTTACACAAGTGGCAATGATGCGCTGTAAGATCATAAACCAAGGCAGTCGATTCACACAGCAATTACAAGCTCTAACACAGAACAGCAAATCAGCGGTTCAGCAAAAGCCCAAAGATAGATATATATCAATGTAAAATATTTGAATGATTCTGAGCATGTTAACCATAAAATATCATAGCATGTTTGTTGGCATGCTAGAAGCATGAAAAAGACATCTTAGAAATTCACCTTTATATCTGCCATTGAGAAAGGATGCTTTTCTGACAGAAATGCAGTATTATCAGTGGAATTCTGTAATACACACACTATGTAGAGCTCTAAAGCTCTGATACTTATCCTATTAAATGGTAACATACATTTCTAGAGTTGAGCAAATCAATCTAAAATACTGCCAAAAATATTATTTCACATTTATTTAAAAGACTGTTGTTCACTTCAAATGACTGAAAACAATTACAACTATCTTCCAGTCTTTCATTAATATCATGAAGATAAAACAAATGCATACTCCTTGCACATGCAAAACAAAAGAAATCACACTTCTGAAAGAAAAATTAACAGAAAGAGTCACAAAACCCATATAGTTAGATAAATAAAATATTACAACAGGGTTTCTGTGACATGGAGATAAAACATTAATGAGGAGATTTCAAAAACACGAACAACATTATGTTGTCAATGGGAGTTGAGTGCCAGCCTGTCCCTTTGTGACTTCGAAAGCCTTGCCATGAAGTGCTGCAATAAGGAAACCTTTAGTATTGTCTAAGTAGCTGTAGGGAAGTACGTGGAAAATACACTTAGAAAACAATGCTGGTCTGATACAGAACAACAAAAAAACCCATTTCCCTTTGATATAAAATATACTAGACTAAGAACTGAAACATTTTGCAAGTCCTATTAAACCATAAATTGCAAAATCAGCATGTACTGTGATTTACACAAGAAATTGCTGAAGATGGTACAGTATGAAATTCAGTTCCTACAGATTGCTTTGAATGCACTTCTGTATCATTTTCTAATTACAGCTTTCCAAATGAGGTAAATTATTCTCCTAACTGCAAAGAAAGAATAGGTAAAATTTATCTCAGCTGAAGACCTGACTGAGTTACAGAGTTTGGTGGCACTTCATTCCTTGATGCCTGCTCAAGCTAGCCAATAATACAAATACAACAAAGCCCGGGAAAAGCAACACCAACACATTGTTTGGATCCAGCAAGTTCAGTGAAATGTCTCCGTTGGTTTTTCTGGTGATACAATCTTCTTTCTTTTCTTTCATAAGAACTGCTGTACTTCCAAACTTTCTTACTTGAATTACGTTTGTAAGTGCATGTATTGTAAAAAGTTACTTTTCACTTTTGGAGTAAGATATTGAATTCTCAGTCATCATATAGCAAGCAAGAAATAGGAAAAGTGAAACCTGGACACCTATGGATTTTCATCAGGTGAATGTTTTTTTGGAGGCTGCAAAGGTACAATGTCATCTGAAACCAGAACATCTGTTACGTTCTCCAATGAAACTAGATAAGAAGAATGATGAAGCAGCATATGGAATACCCATGAAAGTTACTTTTAGTTCAGCATTCACATACAATGTTTCCACGAAAGCAGAATATCACCAGAGATTAGTTCGGTTTTGTGAAATGAAACCACAAAGCAAGACATTTCAGGTCCACATTATGAGTTCAGATACAACATCTGGGCATTGGTCACGCAAAACAAGCTCATCTTCAATAAGAAGTTCCTTTTCTATCTTTTTCCCAGGGTACGTTTCATGGGAGTAACATCTAAGAACAGCAGAAGTAATTAAGGTCCTAAAGGATGCTGTAACACCTGCCACTAAGTGATACATTTAGAACTTTTGTTATATTGCAAGATAAATGGATTCTCTCAATTTTTTCTTGGATGATGTGTAGAGGAAGGAAGATACTCATTCCTTATGATTATAAATGAAAATTTACTGAAAATCTTTTAATATCATGGAAGTAATTAATGTCAGTACACATACCACCAAAAGCCAGCCTCCTAAGAGAACAGTAATGTCCCAGGTAAACACAACTTACTACAAATTTCTGTCCTTTTCCAGAGCAGATGCTTTTTTTCCTGATCCTCTGTGGTAAACATTTCACTTACTTAAACTTAAAAATACAACTATATTTCCAGGCACAAAACTGTTTGTCCATACTGTAGTGACAAAGCTTTTAGATTTATGTTAAACAAATAATTAAATTGCCTTTTTTTAAAAAAAATACTTTCATATTACACAAACATTCCCTGTATGGTTCCATCCCTGCCAAAGATTTAGAGTAAGATATGCAAGCCTTCCTATCCAAGAACTCCTTCAATTCTTTCAGTATGCTTTAAGCACTAACAATGGTCAGGCATGATTAAGCCACCATTATTAATGATCAAATGGGATTTTCTCTGCATGAGGTTTATGCCTGGTCTGTTTTGCTGTACACATATTAATCAGCTATGGTCATCGCCTAAGCCTAAAATATAGATAAGATGAAAATTGCCATAATCTGGGCTTGCATAGCTTTCTGTGATTCTCGGGCTGATGTAAATGCAGTACACAGGACAAACAGCTGAGATGAAAACAAGCCTAACTGACATACTTATTCCATTTCACTTCCTGCTTTTCCTTTTGTTGGACTCCGAGCACGTTCAAAACAGCAAACAGGAGAAGTAAGTAGGATGAGAGAAGCTGTAAAAGGTCATACCAGCAAATGAGAGCACAGGTAGAAAAAGGAATCAAAAGGAGAACGTAAGAGAGATGAAACCCAGAAAAATCAAATGAAACTGCCGTTCCAAAACAAAACATGGGGTGTCCTGGGGCTGACAGCCTATTTAACTGGGTTATGGTGAAGTCACATCCTGAACTCATGTTTTGTCAGTTCCTATAGAATCCAAACCTAGACTGAGGCGCAGCTTCTCTGGTGATGCATGAACACCAGCTGAAGCTTATCTCCATGGATGGGAAATTCAACTTATCTTTTACCAATGTGCATTTTCTGAAGTCTATACAGGAATTAGCTGCTGCTAATCATACTTCTAAGCTGCCAGGCTAGCCAAAATTCACATCAATCATCTGCTGTCTTTTGGTTGCTGCCATACCAAGTAAATACCTTCTAGCACCCCATGGTGCTGCTGGGACATAACTGTGCTGCTTAATATTTTTGAGACTTCCATACTTTGTCAAGCACAGCTGAAACTGGTCTGCAAGCAGAGCTATCCATGGAGGAAAAAAAGGAATGACACAGACAACATTGTTGAATTACGTTCAGGCAGAAATATTTCTAGATTTACTGTAAAAATAATAAAGACTACACTTCCACATAAATCTTGAACTGCACAGTTTATTTTTTTAAACAATTTAGTATACATATGCACAGTGTGAACAAAGATGTAGCCATCTGATCATATACATGTTTTTAAAACTAATTGAAATGCATACATTAATAACACTTTCAGTGGGGTATTGCTAGCTCAAAATCCACCTGTGCTATTCAAAATACTTTCAGGTTCTCTGGAATGCTTTATTAACCATCTCGTTAGCAGTACCAAAATGGTGCAGAATCAATTTGGGGTACATCTCCCTTTGTGTGGAGACTGAAACTGGACCACTGCAGAATTCCACAGGCAACAGTCATAATCATTAAGGGCAAGCCATTTTTAGATCATTAAGAGAGAGAAATCACCGCTGCACAATTTAGAGAGGGGAAAAAATCCTAAACACTATTACAATTGTTGCTGAGACACTGATAAGCCATTTCATCAAAAAATGGCTTAGGGATGCATTGGCCTTTTACTTTGCTTCAGCTTTCCTAGAGTTCACCCGTCTTTTCAAGGTAAGTCAACTTATATTGCAAACCTAAATGCTAGATGGAAGGTCCTGAGATTCATTGCTTTTTCTGAAATAGCCTTTTTGATCTTCCCTTGGCTGCATACAGTGCTGTATTGGCTGCCAGTGTGTTTGCATAATGCATGCTCTGCAGTAAATTGATTCCTTACTGAACAATACAACATTTTAATGTTTGTGGAATTTGTTGCAAAGAAAGCAAGCTGTGTCTGGGACAAGCTTCAGCTGAATAGCCAAGTAATTTGACCAGGCATTTTAAACTGTAAATATCTCTTCAAGATCATCAGTACAGCTACAACTAAGTGTACCCAGAGATAGTTCTGAGTTAAGGGGAAAGATACCCCCCAACCTGAGCCAATGCTCTCCCTTTGTTTATTCACACATATGAAGAAAGTGAATCAAAGCTGGATTTGGGATACAATGTGAGAAGGGGACAGAAGAAGTGCAGTGACCTGCTCATCTCTTACCACTGCTCTCTCCCTAGTTCTGACATGTCTGAGAATAAGAGCAGCTTGCACAGGTGGAGTGAATTAGCCAGTCTTCTGCAGAAAACTTTTCCCCAGTGAATTGAGTCAGTGCTCGGTTCCAGAGTCAGCTAAAAGAGGCTGCTGGCCTGTGGCGTTCCAGCTTTGAAGGCCAGAGCTTATGAAATATGATGACTTTTGTTCCTGTGAAAAAGATAACTACCATCATGAATGGGCATTCCCTCATTAAATTTTAACATCACTTTGTCCCCAGTAGGGGCCCGATGCTCTAAACTCAAAACTCAGAGTTTCCTCCCAACATCTGAGCAAACAGTTTTTAGAAATAATTTTTGTGAAGATGAGAATGACATTTTTCTTACCATGATGCAGGGAAGTTCTTGGCACAGGAAACTGTCTGATGCCTCTAGTGAGGTAAGAGCCCCCCTGAAGTCAAGGCACTGTCATATAGATTGCTGCAATAAAAATGGATGCTCTGGACTCCAGCTAAGATATTCCTCTGTTGTCTGGGAACTCACAAAATATTAACGTATTCTAATAACCTATTTTTAAAAAAACATAGTAATAATGAGCAATATAACCACAGAGATTTCAAAGTTTAGGGAAAGAGGTAGTATCCATTGCACCATTCTCACAGTCAGAGGACTTTAAGTTTGCTATAAGTGTAAATTGTGATTCCTTTCCCCACATAGCTCCTATGTCTCAGCAGTGGGAGAAGATTTTGAAAGAAAAATCTTGCAGAAAATTCTGATTGTGACGACTTCAGACCCACGTCCTGTTATGTATCCTTGTCTGACTGCTAGATAAGGAACATGACATGACCCAGAGCTTTTACAGATTTTTCTAGCTTATATCCTAAATGATGTCCTGAAAAAAGGAAAGGGAAAAAAGAGCTATTATTCTTTTTGTGGCTAAATCTTTAAAGAATATGGTTAACTGAATAAAATACTAAATATAGATACCTGGATCATCTAACCTAAGCTTATGCAAGAGATTAAATAATGATGCATTACATGTAAAGTTTCCTATGGGAAGGCCAGAGCATTGAATACCTGCATGTTGTTGACATGGAAAAACTGGAATTTTAAGCAGTGTTTTTCCTAAGATAGTCAAACTTACAAGGTAGAGAAATTTAAGAGGATATGAAGGGCAAGTGCATAGGCATGTCTGAAAGAAAGTCATTAATAGCATAAAATATTTGTCATAATAGCCTGATAAATGAGCTTTCATGCATCCTACTCAGGATTCACTGCATTTCAATATGCCTTTTTTTAATTACTGAATGTAAATGAATTGACCTTGAGCATAACTTGAATGCTGGCTCATGATTCTTTACACAAAGACTCAGTTCATTCAACGATGTCAGTGGAGTAAATTTACAGTCATTTTGCTTCTAATGCACAAGTCAGCAGAGGAAGTTAAAGCATTTTTGCACAGCACTATTCTTGCCAGTAAGCTGAGGTTACCTTACCTCTATTTTCTATTTGTAGCCTGTACATGACCATTCTAGAGACATATGGTCATCAGACATGTAAATTAAAATGAATTTTATAGAGAATATAAAGAGGAAAGTTTACAAAGAACCTACAAAAACAGTTGCATTTCACTTTGTTGCAGTACACCTTCCTCTTTTGCCACAGTAAAGTTTTAATTAGGTGGAATTTATTTATCTTGCTGCCTGCTGTATGTTCTTCTGTAACTGACATAGCCCAGAGGCAGAAACTGGTCTGATGTCTTTGAGACTTACACCATCAGAAATTGCAACATTACACTTACACCAATAGTTGAGAATTCAATTCTCAATCAACTTGAAAAAGCAACTTCTGTCTTCACTGTCCTTCTGATATTTCCACTTAAGATATATTCCAGTCATTGCATCACTGATGCCTGGACTTACAATTATTTGCAATGTATCCTTGTTTTCCCTCACTTCAGACTAATTCTACCAAGTAAGCTCACTGTGCCTGGTAAATTAATTTCTTCAGATGCAGGCAGAGTCCATCTTCATACCAGCCACACAATGCTTCAGAGACAGAAAGACAAATGTCTTCTTAAAAAATTATCTCCACCATGTCAGAATTTGCTTGTCTTGAAGAGCAAGCCATCTTTGGCGGCCTCTGTGGCTCAGCATACTCTCTTTCCACAAACAACTTTTCACTGTGTAAGTAATAAAAATTCTCCAACGTGGAGAGAGAAAACTGCAAATGTTCAGGGAAAAAAAACCAGAAAAGTCTAGAATAATTTTTTTTTAATTATAGATGTTCACAGACAAGTGTGTATAATATCAAATTAAAATAAACAGAAAAACAATGAGATCATTTCAGATATGTCACTTTACATTCAGTCACTGTGGCCTATTGCAAGTGTTCTTGAAATACCCTCTTCTAATTTGCTGGTGATATGAATTTGGGTTTGGAACAAGGCCATATATCTCTTCTTTATGAAGCAATTTTCTGATCCTCTGCATTTATTACAGCTGTAGTCCTGACAGTTTATACCTGACCTTGATTATCATTTGATATTTATACAATACTAAATGGAATCTTCTGCATGAAGCTGCCACAACAATCATGCCTAACATTGCTTAATTCTGCAACAGGATTCTTGCTTATTGTCTTCATCTACCTAGAAATTTGAAACGTACTGGAAAAAAGAGAGGCAGATAGGGAGACACAGAGGAGAATCATCTGGGAAGTAAATGAGAAAAGGGACCTGTCAACTGTAATACTGCATAAATGAAATACAAAGCCTGTCTGGGTAATTCACTCCCCTCTCCCCCTGCAGGCTTATGTTTACATTTCTTATGACAAATGTAATTTCTTATTTAACAGTCCCCTCCTTTTTCGATGAATGAAGAGGCAGAAAACTAACTTAAACAATTGTCTTATAGATGAGATTTTTCTGTCTAGAGCTTCAACTCAAAATTATAGCTTTTAATGAAAGTTGTAAATACAAGACCTTCTTGTTTTTCAGCAGTTTTATGACATGCAGGACATTTGAGCATCACTGTATTACCTCTCAAGATTCAACACCTTTTTTTTTTTTAGAATTGATTATGTAGTCTGTCATAGTTCCCAATCATCACATCCCTAGTAATTTCAAAATCTTGTGCAAAGATACACTCTTAACTCCATTTACTTGTTCGTAATTACTCTGGATTTGCCAAGACTGGAGTACAGTCCCTGATGTGTATTGTTAGAAATCAAGAGCTTCTTTGACCTTGGAAAAATCATGTGTAGAAATCAAAGAAACACAAAACTGCTTGCCTGAAAAAATTTAGTTATTCCATATCCCTCAAATTATTACAATTATTACAAAGTGTTATGCGATTAAAAGGTAGAGTGCATCATACCAGAACATCTTTGTGACTGTCACAGATCAACCTTTCAGAAATTTCATTTATTTTCTATATATTCGCTTGAAAAACACTATTTAAAATGTTTCATTGTGGGCCCAATGATAAAAATGTACAAGTTTTTAAGACAACACATTCCAAAGCAAATTGCATATAGAAATAGTAAATGTATTGGAATCATAACATCGGGCAACCTTGATTCTCTGAGTATTTTTCCCTTCTTTATGAGCTTGACTTTGCAAATTTTACTTTCTTCTAACACAATGAAAACATTGCACATTCTTACATGCATGTAACTACATATTTGCACACATATGCCTGTTGAAAATATTATTAAACATTTTAAGGCATATGTGGAAGAACATATTGTTAAAAATCTATGTTCTAAACACGCAAAATGAAGAATTAGCACAGAGTTCAGTCAACTGCAGTTACAGAGAGTGCCTCTGAGAAATTCTTTCCACTTCATAGAGTGTTTTAAAAACATTAGTAGCTTGCCCAGTAGAATGCACATTCTCAAAAGCTTTACTTCTGTAAATCCCATTATCTGCCTTCCTTTCAATTACATTTTTGTGGAAACAGCTGAAGTATAGCAGACATTGAGGGGTAGGGAACCTAGGCAGGTAGCCAGACTGTATTCTACATTTGTCTTTTTGCTGTATAGCAAGGATCTTAATCCAGGATCTATATGCATATAAGAATTTCTAACAGTATGGTGAGTAACAGCTACTCTTCTTTAAAATCAGCTGCAAAGCAGGGATTATTTTGCTCCATTATATATACTATCTTAAAAGGAGCCTTTACTCTTATTAAGGGGAAGGGTGTACAAACTAAAATTTCATTATTATCTTTCTCCACCACATCCAAACACATCAACAGATGATATATATGGAATATATATATTGCATACTTACAACATACATCTAATATTATAAACACCAGTACTCTAAGTTACCGGTTGTAAAATAGTTGCAAGGTATATTTTATAATATAAACACCAATACTCAAAATACTCAGATGTGTTATTGCAGAAAGTTTAATTAAGTTTGCCAGAATCAAGTGAATGGCCAAAGGCACATCATACCGACCTTATACTCATCTTAGGTCAACTGTACTTAATGAGAAAAGAGAAGGGAGTGACTAGGTACCATCAACATTAGCTTGCTTTTTTGTATAATTTTTTATTTAACTTGGCCTCACCTCAACAGCTGGGCATTTTCTCATACAGCATTTGGCCTATTTCTTCAGCCCAAAGAAGGACGTTTAGGAACACATTTTTGTTTTATTGTCATTCATGCCTGTTCAGACCTTCAATTTTATCTGAAGAGTATTAAGACTTTATAGTGGCTAAGACAAAAATGGCTGAAACATAAGCACTGCCCACTGTGAATGAACAGCAGAAGAAACCAACAAAGTCACCACAATTATTTGTAATGCAGTAGTGTATTGCCAAGACCTGTAAAACCATGGGAAGATGATACTACTGCCTTGCTATGCAAGAGCTGAGGCCAAAAAGACATTAGGTAGGGTAAATTTGCAGATGAAGAAATGCAGCAGAAAGAGCTTAAGGTCTAGTTACTGGGTTTTTAGGTTGAAGATAATCAGCAAGCAGCCCAAAAATATTTTTATACCATAAAATAAAAATAAAGATATTCTAACAGAAGATGATGGAACATCAGGAACATTCCTAGTGTATTAAAATCATGTGAGATAATCCCCACAAACCCTAAGTCAGACTGTATGTCTGGCTGTTAGTTCCCTTCTATGCTGAATATTCTAAAGGCACAGTGAATGGATTAAAGTAAGCTTTGCTAAGTGCTTAGAGGCTGCTTCATCACTGAGCCTTAGGGGATCAATTTTTCTAATATGGAAATGCAATTCAGATTCCACCTCTCAAGAGCAGCACTCTTTTGTCAAATTAAAATTCATGTTTAATAGAAAATTACAACATTAGTCTTTAATATTCCTATGTCTTTGGTTTCAGCTCTTTAACAAAGATTTTAGGAAGATGATCTGTGCTACCATTTGGGAAGTCTGAAGTACATTAGAGATGCTGAACTGGTTGTCCAGCGAGTCAATCAGGGATTATGATTTTATAAAGCTTTTACATTTTTTAAGCACAAACTCTCATTCCGTGGCTTTGTTACATAGATGGAAGAAATTAAGTAACTGCTGACTGGTTAGATTGCAGATGGTTTAATTTTTGCTAAAAACTGAGCAACACATTATATCCAATAATAAATTACTTTGCCAAACCTGCAAAACCAAAACAGCTGAAGAAAATAATCCTGGACTTGAACACACTTCAGACAAATCAACCAGGCAGCTTGTAAATCCAGAGCAAGAATGTACATTTCCAAACAGTAATAGTCAAACTTCAGCTTGAAAACAAAACCATACTAAGATTATCTGCTGAGCACCCAAATTTCCCTTGTTATAGATAAAATTCAGAAATACAATAACAATTGACAGCGGTTTTATCATAACTAAGTGGATCGATTTTTATATTACTGCATGTACCAATAAATGATAATCTCCTATGCTGACAATAATGTTGGTCAAAAACTGGAATCCAATTCTTCAAGACACTGACAAAGCAGTTTTGTTCCAAAATGGAATAAAACATGACATTTTCACTCCCTCCCACTATGAACTTTGAAAAAAATGGATAAAGTCAGGATAAATTTTACTTCAAAGAAAAAGGCATTCTCTTCCCTTCAACAGCCCTGTATGCCACACTACATCATAGCCAGACCTATGGAAGCCATGCAGTTAATAAGCCTGATTATTGAAGCTGCTGAAGAAGAACCTGAGATTTTTAATGGATACTTATCAACTGCCATGTTCACCACACTGAACGTATTCATTTTGAAAATCTGTGCTTTTTGAGAATCTGTGCTTTTTCAACAGAAAAGCATTTAATCCAAAATAGTCTAAATTAACTAAATAGTCTAAATTACTGTCTTTATTGTCAGAAGAATGTTAAAGTTAGCAGACATATCTGAGAATGTAGAACTGGCAGGAATGTTCTGATGCTATTTTCAGGTACTGTAAGCATGTAAGGAAGACAAAATATGTATGAAACGAAACACTATTATATCATTAAGAAGTGAAAACCATCACATATATTATATACATAGATATACATACACATACCCCAACATATAGATGCTGGTTCAGTGGCTTATTTTGTGCCTTATCATAACCAGACTCTATTTTTACATGCTTTGGGGGGCTTGTGAGAGTAGAACAAATATCTTCCACAGTGACAAGAGTTCTACACATAAATTGTGCTTGTGAAAGATGTTTGTTCAAGAAAATATGTATCAATCAGAGATCCCTGTGGAGAGTGAAACCTAAACAAAGTAAAAAGAGCATATACGTATGTTTATTTCCTCGAGAAACCTGTGAGGACAGCACATAGGAAAAGAACTGCATTAAAGAGAAACTCCCAGCTGACAGCTCTTGTTTTTGAGACCATACTAGCTGGTTCCTTAGTAATGCAGCTGCTCTTCTGACTGACACATGTTCATCTGCATACTCAAAGCTTTATAAACACCAAGATAAAACTAGCAAGCATAGTTGTTTACTTGAGATTTACCTATTACAATATTTTAACTCTCTCTATCAAAGTGGAGAATTCAGGTACTTATTTGTACTCTGCTCATTTGATTCTTGGCTACACCTTGAAAGCAGCTATTTTGCTCTTCGTTCTACGTGCTGGGACACTACTAAACCTGAGAACTTCCCCAGCCATTACGTTAACAGACACAGAATGCTTTAGGTAAGTACTAATAGCTGATTGCTACACAGTAGCTTTTCCAAATTATAAACAAGTAAATCAGCTTCACCCATAAACCACCTCTGACACCGCATAACAATTTCTATGGAGTAGCTCAAAACATTTCCACTCTGTTTTTCTTTCATTCTTGCTCATTTCAGTTAATGCTGCCCAAACACTTATGGCCAATATCTGGCCAGATGGAAGCTTCCTGTGAACTGAATTTGACCCACAAGTTCCCCTTTAGGTAAAAGTTATACATTAACATATGATACACAACTAAAACTCTTTAGTACACCCTTGTCAATTTTTTCCCTTATTCTCCTCGAACACCTGTCAAATATTTACATATATTGACACTTGTCAAATATTTATGTGTATTGTCAAATATTTACATACATAGTCTGTACATTTCCTTTCTGGGTGCCTTATGGCCCAAGGACAGTGAAATGTACACAGCCAACTTCATATAAAGGTCCCTGGAAACCTCATTCAGCAGTTTACCCTATGAATTAAGATGCATTATAGGAAATCTCAGAGGACTGAAATTTTTGCTCTTTATCCACAGAGCTGATGACAGAAAGTGGATAACATGAATACACATTTCGCTATACTCAATTATGACTGTCCAGCTAACTTGACACTAGAGATCCAGTTAACATCATTGCATTCCTATTTACAGAAATACACTTTCTCATGGACAGATATAACTTCAAAGTGAGAAGAGCCACAGTGAGCCTTTCATCACAGTTGTGCCTTTTCATGCTGTCTTTATTCTTACCTAATTTAAAAAAAAAAAGTTTTGTATATTCTCCAAATTGTGTAGCATTTAAACCCATGAATTTTTACCACCTTGCATGAATGCAGTACTTGCTGACAGGCTACAGAAACTTTGTGACAGAGATAATCCTTCCTATGATTTGCTCTCAGCTGCTAAAGGCATACTTGATGGGGTTAGCAATCACAGACTGCCACTCAGCAAAGAAGTGTGATTCAAATAGAAACCATTTTAAGCACATCAGCATTGATAATTTTCTATTTAGTTGTTACATTTTCCAGCTCGATGAACAGAGACAACACTCCTTCTGCTTAGAGACTCACCTTAACACAGAAAGTGGATGTCTCTGTAGCTGTAAATTGAATTACTTTTCGTCCTGTTCCTCAATTAACAGAAAATGAACATGGTCTCTTTTGAGCTTCCGTGTTGGCTGAGTTGCCCAGTCAGACCTCCTTGAAATATCAGAGCACCATTTGGGAGCTTCGTTTAATTGAAGTAAAAAATTGGAGTATGGTCTGGATGATTAGGCAAGTAGGTGGGTGAATATAGCAAGGTGCTCTAAGCACAGCCATGTGCCTTTGCAATCATCTCTTTCAAGAAAGAGCAGAGCGTGTGAAGGTCCAAGTGATCAGACAGGCTTCAGATGAACTGGCAGAATCCCAGTGTAGGTGCGTATTAATGCAACCCTATTCACTACACAAACCAGAAGCCGAATTTTCTAGTAACTGCATGGGGTGCTTGCTTTCTGTTACGCTGTTATAATCCGAGTTTTTAAACAACTGTGCATAATCTTTAAACTGAAATACCTTTCCAGACAGTTTCAAAACTTCCAGGCAAGTGAAAATAGGCACCTCATTCACTAGAATTATGATTTGTACTACGCTACAATGCATGTAACAATTCCTTAAATTTTCTACTATTTTCTGAATGTGCTTGAATATTTTTGAGATACACTTGTTGATCTATTTCAATTTGATTCTTTTCTTTCACTGTTCTGGTAGGTGACAGAGCAGTGTTTGAATACACAGACCTCCACTTTTCTGACACAAACATGTTATTTTGTTTTTCATGCTTCTTGTAATGGGTGAAGCCTAAAACATTTACTATTTTTTTTTCTCTCCTGCTACCTTCCCTCCCATTCCAAAATGTTTTCATTCCCATAGGTAATTTTCACTTCCAAATTTTTTGTGTCACATCTGGTTGCATCAGCTAAAAATGTTCATTTCTGTGTTTTTCCTACTGATGATTTTGCAAGTGTTATTCAGCCTCAGTGAACATTGTCTATAGTGGGTATGATGGCATTTCAAAGCTCAGTATGATCAAAATGGATTTATTATAATTTCCTAGCTCAGTTTTAGAGCGCCTAGCCAATATTTATCCTTACAGTTTTGGATACACGGAACAGGTAACCATGTTCAGATTCCAAGATATAAATTCTGCTCTGTCATTTGAGCCTGTCATATTTACAACAAGCTAATAATTATTCAGAATGACTAATGTCAGCTATCCAATTCAGAAAGAGTTTAATAGTCTTTCTATTCAACTACTAATTTTGTTGCTGTTTTTGTGGAAGAAAGATGTGGACTATGCAAGGACTCGAGTTTATCAAATATGTTCTGCAGTCCACAACAAAGTTGCAAACAAATTTACTGTGTTATTTCAGATCTTCATTCATGAGTTCCAGACTGTCTCAGACATTCTCTGGCACACCCACAGTATGACTTTCAGGAGCTGGACTGAAAGTCCAAAGGTTTAATATTCTCTGGTACTTCATTTTAAGATATTGTTAGCCACCATGATTTCCTGACACGCTAAGTTTAAATATTCCAATAAATTTGCTAGGAAATCAGTTGCATTAAGTAGCCTGCTTGGTTTTCATCTTTGCAATTAGTATTTTTTCTTAGAAATGGACAGATAAAATTGCTGCTACACACACAAAAGAAAATGCTTGTATTCAGTACAAATAAAAAGGGAAAAATACGTAGAGAAAACCAGATACAATAAGTAAGATGGGGAAGATGGGAAGAAAAGGCAAATTCTCTAATGCCAGTAGACTCCAAGAAAATGAAACTGTGAATGCCCCTTACCCAGGGGTACTGCTGATTCATGGCCTCTGCAGCTCAGAGACAGAATCGGCTTGCAAAGACCACTTGCCATAGATTCAAGCAACATTTCTGGATGTCATTTGGTTTCTCTGAAAAGAAGACCATTTTTAAAGAACTTTTCCACTAAGAGTCCACACTAGTAACTTCCTTTCCAACAGATCACTATTTTCTGCTGAATACTGCCAGGACTGTCTGTTCTAGTTCTGTTCTCCATTCCTCATTCATCTCTTGCCTCACAGATACAATATGCTCCTTCAGCCATGAAGAATGGAATAATGTCTATCCTGGTGGTTTATTAACAGAACAGACAGCCTAGAAATGAATTGGCCATATTTTGAGTCAGAAAAAAAAACAAAGGTTTTACCACTCTTGGGTCCAGATGCCTAGGTAGAAAAGGTTTTAGTTGATAATCAAATGATAAAGAGCTCTTTGGAAAGTCAAGTGTGAGCTTGCAATTCATGTCTAGTCTAGTCTACACTGCATTATGTGATTGAAATGATGCTGAAAAAGGTAAAAATACAAAACCTTTTTGGTTGTTATTTGAAACTGGATTTATAATTGCATGAATAATATTCTCAGTAATACATAAAATGGAATAGCATTAGGCTGTAAGCATATATTTCAAAGCTAAAGTGATGCAACCCTATAAGACATACTCCACTGTGATATCTACTCACCATTACAAATCCATGTTTACATCCTCTGGGAATTCAGAGGACCAAGTATTAGGGAAATACTCTAGTCTCAGTTTTGAAGCTGAAATAGCAGCACGTGCATTTCTGCATGGACAGTAACATCTGTAACTATTTCTTTCTCTGTCTTATTGCACGTTTAATGAAAATTAAACTACAAATACATGTATATATATTTACGAACATGTTTATGTTAAAATAATCACATTTTCATAATACACATGGGTGTGCTAAATATTAAGAGCCTGATAAACTGGCTCTTTTAAAGCAGTTTGCATCTTCAGGTCGCTATTTGCATTAAATTAAATCCTCTATAAATACTAGAAGAAAACCTACTGCTTTTTTTCCCCAGTAGTAACATGATGTATGTTGACCATCCTGAGCAATGACTGTGTAAGAATTTTTTTGCTTCTTTGGGAAGCAGTGGATGCAATATGAACTGAAAGTTGTTTTTACATGACAGGGTATTCAAAAATAGTTTTGAACATAAAATCATTTCCCAGTTCATTAGTTTTTCAAACTTCTCAAAATTGCCAGTATCAAACGTTCCCTTTCAATGTGAACAATTTTTAGTATTTCAATATGTTGCATAATAGAACAACATTTTCAAATGAAGAGTAGCTTTGAAATGTGAAAGCTAAGAAATTAATAATTAAAAACTTGAAGGGTTTGGTGGAGGCTTCTTAAATGTTTATGTTTACTTTTTTAAGGACAGTTTGTCAAAATCTACAAAGCTCTAGATCGGTAAACCTGCCTGCTTCCCCAGAAATATTTGCCTATTTGCATATATTTCACTGAGTGCAATTCATGAGAAACTCAGAGGAGTAATCCTAAAAATGACTAACAAAGATTCATAAATTCATTTTATCCTGCTTTATTACTAGGCACCATCCTTTTGTTTCATCTATTTACGGCAAACCGGCGCAAACTGAAATACTTCTTTATATAAACATGCATAAAGATACATTGCAGGTAGCAAGTCATGGTATAATTCTGTAGGGTTCATGCAAGTCTTTAAAAGATTATTTTAAGTGTTTAAGTGCACATGGAAAAATGTTTATAAAACATACTAGTTTGTGTTCTCAAATAGAAGTACAAAGAAAGTCAAAGCAGAGTGGCATATTTTAATGGTTCTTTGGCCTCTCACAACATTTCCCCAGAAAGACAGGATGATGGACCTATTACTCCTTTCTTGATCTAACATCCAGCACGCAGCTGAAAATCTCCCAGGCCATAAGTGACAAGTGTCATAAGCACCATCACTGCTGAACTAGACTATTTTAATTTCTGCCTTTATTAGTCTGCAGTAATAAGCCTGTCTGCTCCATCACCAAAGGAGCACACACTAGTCTTTCTGAAGACATCTGTTTGAAGTTCCAGACTTTACGCAGAGGACTCACAAATACGAGTGGCTACCCTGCTCATGGCCTTTTTGAGATATTATTAAAGCTCACATGCCAAAAATTTGAAACCATATTGTACTACATGACCTACAAATGTAAACCAAACTCCAAAGAAAACTTTGTTATACTCATATAGAGAGGAATTTACATCATCTTACTGAAAATAAACCAAGCAGGGTGACAACTGAGTGCACAGTATGGCAAGGAATGAAACTGTGGATGCTACAGCCACTAAATTACTAAAATTCATCACAGCTACGGTAACTGAAGTCATGAATATGAAACTCCAATGGTAACTAAATTCCGTAGTACCTTAACAGAACTATTGGAACTTCACGTAATCACCTAAGGTGTTTATTTTTGTACTTATTTTTTTTGTACTGAGCACTGAGGGTTTTTTGCTGAATCATCAGACTTCACCTCAGCAATATCAGTGATGCCTAAGAATTTGGGGGTTTTTAATGAATGGGGATGAGCTTTGTCTGACTGTTCACTGCCTTCCTCGATGCTTACTTGTACAAACCCATTAAAGTGAACAGAACTTTCATGACAGTCAGTACCAAACCTGCACCACCAACACTGACCCTGACTGGATTCATACGTTACAAAAAAATTTTGGAAATCTTCTGAATGAAAGCGCAGTAACATATTCATTTATAAAGGTTATAGATACTAAGAACTATTAATCTTGAAGTGAATATAAAAAGCTCTATTTATGTGTGAAATACCAAAGAACCATTAGATCTGGCATTCAAATTTTCTTGTTTTGTGCTGTAGTTATGCACTAAAATATTCGACCTGTTCAGGTAGCTATGACTACGAGTGAAATACCATCTGTATTTCATGATCATTCAGTAAATAACTTCTGGCAGTGCAGTAAAAAGACTCATAAACTGTGTGATTTATTTGATAATGGAATAATGTTCTTCTTTGCAGACCCAGACTTTAAATTTGATTTTCCTGCACAGAATTTTTATAAGCAGATATAGACGAGATTGATCATATTTCCAACATAGTGTGAAGGAAAACTGGGGTGGTGCACTTCAGAAGAAACTTAAATTAGAAGCTCAAATTTTAAAGAAAAAAATTTAGTCAAATATATAATAAACAGCAGAAATAACATTTTAACTCTTCACAGAAAAAAAATGATTCAACTCTTCATATTAGGAATGACTTATTGATTGGTAGAGCCTCTTCCTTCTTTGGAAGTGTTTTAAGTTGGTGACATTTTGCATACATTTTTGGACACGGCTGATCTTACAACTGTATGAGAAAGACATGGGGAAAGGCTGGATTAAAGGTGGATCTGTTTGAGTCTTTTCCACAGAACACCTCATTCTTCTGGTCCTTCTAGTGTTGCTCTCATACATATTCATTGAGTGAAGACACTTTAAATTTGATAGTATTCCATGTCCAGTTTTCACTCAACAGAAGGTAAGAGATTTCAGAAGGTGCATTGCAAAGAAACGTTGTTCTTAAGGAGCTTCAAGGATAGGCCAACATAGTAAAGCACTCGAATTCACTGAAAGCACTACTGAGGAGAATACAGACACCAAATTTGGCTTTTCTCCACTCCAAAGCATATTAGGGGTCATAAACCCCCACATATACTCTACCATATCTCTTGCAGTAATACTTACAAGTATTGATGGTTAACCGCTGATGAAAATAACTAAGATTCCCAGGTAAAATCCCTCTTTTCAAGTAATCATGCCAGTCTGTTGAGATCTATGACATTTTCAATCCAATAAAACTGACTTTGTTGGAAGTACTTAGAAGACTTTTTTACTGCATTATCTGATGCAGCAATATGTCCTTGCAAATAACCAGCTCTTTCCCCTTCCCTTGGTCCATATTTCAACGTCATAACTTACACTGACTTCAGTAGGCTATCATGCAGATAAAGATATTATGAAGTAAAAGAATGTATTAATAAGTCTGTGGAAGGCTGTCGGTATTCACCTACCCACTAATTCAGCAGAGGTTTCATCAATTTATAGGAACAGTATCCCTCACAGAAAAGCTGGTCTTGTTACTGGTTTTCATCACATGGTAATGGATCACATGGACAGAAATTAGTTCAATTACAAACATTTGTGAATGTAGTGGTGGAGCTAAGCACAACTATGAGGACAGATATATGATAAACAATTTTACAGTCAAGTCAAACAGTTAAGCAATTTGACAGTTAAGTATTCTTACATGTCCTAGCTCAGTACAACTCTATTCAGTGTCTAGAAGTGTTAAAGAAAAACAAGAGAGCAATACTCAAGTAAGTCCAACATTATCTCATCTCACTGCATAAAAAAAATTTAAGCTTAGTCACAAAATACTACACCTCCTCCATCTCCAGTTAAGGAGTCTAACTGATGGCTGGTAAGACCCTAAAGTTCCATGACTAGTCCCCTAGAAATACTAGGCCTTGTATACAAATATATTCACACACAACACACAGGCATATTATATAACTATTTTATTACATAGAAAATGGAAAATAAAGATTTCAAGTCTTTCCACACATAGGCCATGCCTAGAAGGTAGGAAACTACCTGTAGTAGAGCACAAGGCAGACTTTCTTTTATATTACTTGAGTTTGCTTGAAAAGTTTGCTTAAGATTGTATCACACTTCCAAAGCATGTGGAGAGAGTAAATAATTGCATTTCCTACCTTTTTTGTGATTACTAATATATATTGATTTAGAAAAACAACATTTAGTCCAAAGATTGCTCTCAGAACAATCCAGAATTTTTATCATGTTCAGAATGAGCATTAATGCAACTTAGATCATTTGCTGAATAACTAGCCTGAATACAAACCCTTGTTTCACTTTATTTTTTTAGTTTATTTTCACACTACCTGGCTTCTGTTGTAAACATAAAACCTGATTTTATGTGCTAAACACAGCAATTGGTTACACTATTGTATGATGTCTTACATAAAAACTGAATTAGAAAATTAAAGATTCATTCTTATTCCAATTTTTCTGGACCATTCCACCCAAACAGAAGATCATCATCTCATGATTGCTGTCATTTTTAGCATTATTCTGAATACTATTTACCAAGAATGAGAGATGAAACGCTTAGTCTTGAAGTTATTTGAATTTCACTAGGATTTTCCTATTTGTCTATCTAGTAAAGAATCGCTACACAATTAATCTTGTAGTCATTCTAATGTTAAAAAACTAACTGCATGTAGGGAATTATAGAATGTGGAATTGAAACCGCTTGGCCTTACAGGCTGACGGTTTGGGATTAGATTCTTGTATTCAACGACTAAGTCAGAAGTTTCTGAGCAAGAAAAGAAAGTAATAAAAAACCTCAACACAACAGTTCTGCAAATTCAGATCTACTCATGAGCCCCGTATCCACATAATAGCTCGTATCAGTCACACAGAAACAGATCACCCTTTTTTCAGACAAACATCATATACTATAACGAATGCGACCACCTGATCAGTAGCTTATTGCAAATTATTGTATTATTACTATATCTGCGTGAAGCTGAGACAGATCTTAAATTTATTAGGCTAGTATTTAGCCATCCTATGAGATAATGTATTTACTTTTACCATGCTCCTTACTTCTCTTCAGTGCAATCCTTGTGTACTGGAAAAAACAGGTCCTCCACAGACCTAACGCTTCAGCTCAAGGGAGCTCTGACAAATCCTGATATTTTTCTTGTTTTGAAGTATACTGGCTTTATAGCTCAAAGAGGCCGCGTGACTGAAGAAACAGCATTTGCCCTTACCAGTTGCCCTCAAACAAGGCTCACTGCGTTTTTAGGGATGCATGTTCACACATAGTAGTGTTTTCACTGTCAGTCCTAGACAAATTTAACCTATGCTAAACCTGTCAAGTTAGTCTAATATACTATCCTCACCCTTTGAACTGAATAATAAGTAACTGAATTTTTCACATGTGCTTTTGTTGTTCTTTTAATCTTGAACACATTAAAAAAAATCTTGTTAATGGCCATCAGAATCTAAAGGAACTGTTAGTAAAAATGTACAAGCAACTGACGCATACAAATCATGTGTAAGTATTTGTTCACTTTGGTTACTAATTTCAAGCACAACTGTGGTAAATGTTCAGGCATAACTGCACTTACATAATCTTAAATTTCTCTCAAACATATGAATGAGAAATTTGAGAGGTTATATATAGGCAAGCAGAAAGAAAATTCTATATTATAGTGATTGAAAGCTGTCATAATTGTGAAATTCTAGAAAGCACGTCTTAATGCATCACCATATCCCCTTTTCAGCATAATTTATAATACAAAGTGATATTCTGTACACAATATTCTGCTCTCATTATATAGTTTGTCAGGCTAACATTATTAGAATTGTAACGTGCACAATATTCAATAAAGTATGGTCACATGCCTTTGCGAGACACTGTTCAGTCTTTGTTTAGCAGATCATAATGCACCTTCCCATGATGAGAAGAATAGGATAGAAATGACCAGATTATTGAGCATTGAAATGGTTCTACATGCTGAGAAGCATCTTTCATAACTCCCACAATATTACAGACAATTAAAAATCTGATAACTCATTTTGTGGCAGAGATAATAGTGAGCATAGAAAATGGTACAAATGAATCAATCCCATGTTACAGATCAGAATATGGAATGCAATTGTATAGCTCTTATTACTACATGAAGAAAACTTTGCCAGCCTTATTTAAATATATATATATTCAGACATACATACATATACTGCAATTTACCAGCAATTTATGAAAAGGAAGTTCCTTACAAATTACTAAATGTCTAAAACTAAAGATACCTTAATATGTAATCTAAATAATTCAAGGTATGTGCGATGAAACAGGACATTTAATTGGTATGAAAGTGCAGAAAGCTCCCCACTTCTAAAGCCTACCTCTCAATGTTATTTTCACATAGAAAAAATTATTCTGACAATATAGAATTTCTTAGGAATAAAAAGAATTAGAGTATTTGCTAATTAAAGATAACTGGAGACCAGTAAGTGCCTGTTTGAGGTGTGGTCTACTTCTGACCTCAGTTTATGAGGAAAATTCAATGTAATTAAATTTCTATTACTTGTTTCTCTCTCTCTCTCATTCCCTCTCCCCCCCATCCCGACTGGTTTCCATTTCAGAACTGTACAGTTCTCTGAGACCTTAACAGACTAGTTAAGGTGGTGTACTTTGGCATGATTTCATTTCATGTGATTTCATAGTGTTAGATTCTCAAAAGCATGCAGCATGCAAACTCCCATTTGTCCTTTAATTACTCAACTAGGCACCAGAGCAAAAAGGTCGATTCCACCATAGCAAAATTCATCAAACCTTTTCTTCATCTGTTAGCTACATCTTAACAGACTCCCAGAAATGCTTCCTGCATTTGCCACCTTACTCTCAGTTCACATTAAAATTCCCAAACCAAACTGAAACTCTGTAAGGATAAATACCCTACCATAGCCTGGGAACAACCGTGCTAATATAACTCACTATTTCCAGTAGGAAGTGGCTATCCTAATCGTGACACTAAGTTTCTGAGTATGTGTCCTGTGAGTTCAAATCAAGAAAGAGATTCAAACTAAACTAAATATTCATGTAGTTATTAAAAAAAAACACCACATGGGCCACCTTCTTTCCAACTCACATCTTGCAGGCTTACTTACCACCATTCAGTGGTCTATTAGCTTAAAATTCCTGCCAGGTTTGTACCTCTCTGGGGTACAGCTAGACACTCTGTGTGAACATAAAGCTAAATCATGCAGTTAGCATTTCACTATCATTCAACATGAAAACAATTTCAACTGATCATTGCTCTTACATCAGATTCAGCTCAAATTTCTGCTTATGCTATGAACTTTTAGGAAATTCTTTGTAATATCTGATCCATCCAGAAAAGATACACTTACTGTTTTGTGTCTTTATCGAGGTAGATGGACACTTTCAGTCTCAGTTTTGTCATTGTGCTAGACCTCCTCTGCCTTCATTCCTCCTCCTTCTATCTCCAATTATTTTGGCTAGAGATAACCTGGAGTTCTGCTGTTTTTTCAGAATGTTTCTACCTTTAATATCATTTGGAGCAATATCCCCGTCAGAACACGAACGGACGGTTCTAAAAACCTTTTCTTTCCAAAAGTAAATTATAACCATGTATCATGGTTGCACTATTAGTCTGAGAAGCAGGAACATTTCCTAGAAGAAAACACCCTGATGTATTTCATTATGATTTGAACATAAGCCATCTATACACATTATTAAAAAATCTGTACGAAAATAATGCTGGTGTGATATATTAACTGAAGTACCCTAGCTGCAAGCATCTACAAATTTTGCTGACATACACCCATGGTTTTGACACAGAAATGAATTCAGACATAAAAATTACTTGATTTATAAATAAATAAAGCAAATATATTTTAGATGGAGTTGCTGCACCTCGGTATAAAACTACTGCACTGACCCAACTGAGAAACCATTGCACATTTAGGAGTTAGTGATTCTCCGAACTGTTCACCTGAGCAGGCGCAGGACTGTGCCATGCTGCCCATCCAGCGTGGCCTTCAGCCCTGCACTGGGCGGTGGAAATCCCTTGGCTGCAGGACAACCTCAGCCCGCTCCCTGTAACAGAGGAGCCTACAGGCAGCCCCACTGGGTGCCGCGACTAGGCTACCTCCCCAGCCTTGCCCTTCTCTACAAATGCAGCAAGACAGTCTCATGCAACTGCAAGCACACTGTGGGAAAACCCACCCGGCCACCATCCAATGCTGCAGGAACACAGGGTGCCCAACATCTAAAGGGACATTACGATTTACTCACTAACCATTCTCCCCTTTTGACTTACTTCCCCATCTGCTTCAAATTTGCATTGGACAACCCCACACCACATTAGAGCTCAAGCAGGACATAGACAGCAGCAACTCTGCACAGGCTTGGCTTCTTATCCAGTATCTTGTACTCCACCCTAGGGCCAGACACAGCCACGTCAGGTGGATTAAGTTAAAACCCCACCACAGCTGAGCACCACTGACAACATCTATGGATCTTTCTCATAGTCCAAAGGATTTTTTCACAGAAAAAACACCTCACACAGAACCCTGGACTGCCATTAATACAGTCTCTTTGGTTTCATTTATCTTCACCTTTAATACAGAGCAAGTTTCTGTCAGTCAACTTAAAAATAGCAACAAAGTCTAATAGCAATTTGCCAACAAGGCTTTTATTTCTAAAATATGTTATGTAGATAAGGAATACTTGAAAGCTTAATGACTTCTTACTAGATCAATGATAGCATATAAAGGTGTTCATCTTTTTAAGGGGAAAAACAAAGGTTTTTCAGCTCCAGTCTCATTTCCTTTGAGTATTCTTTCAAAAATTTCAAAAAAAGTTAGAAAGACTTTATTTAGTTTTAACAAGGTCAACAGACCAAAGAAAAAATGAAAATGAAAAGAAACAGCTGGTACCAGAACAGAGGAGGAAGCAAACCAAAAAGCAATATACACTTGAGAATCATAGGATTTCGCTATTTGAAACCTCAACATTATCAAACGCTTTCCCTAAAATCACCCTTGTTTTAAAGTTCCATGTTTCCTTCTCCTCAATGGATTCTGAATTCAGCCTGTCCAGAGCTCTTTGACTAAGCTTGGACACTACTTATACTGACCACCCCAACACACCCTCCAGTCACTACCAATACTACTATCTGCAGTTTAAGATATTGCCAAAGGCTGGCTGAGTAGGGCTCTTGGACTTCCCATGTTGCCACCACTTCAGCACGTGAAGCATTAACAATATGACACTTCTTAAACAAGTGACAAATTCTGAAACAAAAAGGTCAAATGATCTCAGAACCACCTAGGTATCAAAATAAAAATTTATTTCCATGCAGATTTTTATGATAGCTGTCTTTATTTCCTAAGGGAATTGTCCCAGCTTGACTGAAATGACACTCTTTGAGATACTCAGCAAAAAGTGAATGTGACCAGTTCTTGTACTTATGGGTCACCCCTGTCAGACTGTGTTGATAAATAGAAAAGTCTGTCAGCACAAAGTAGAGAAGATTTCTTTCAAATTAAGCACACCCTAGAGAATACTTTCTGTCTGGAAGATACTGAAGTATAAGATACCTTCTTCATTAACAATACTGAAAAGTTTACTGGGCATTGCAGGAGAAAAAAAATTAAGAGCATTACATTTTATGTGGTTATACAGTCTGGTACATACTTCAGGATTATACCAAAGTATCATATAAATATGTGAATTGTTCCTTCAGTTGTAGCCATTATTTTAACTCCTTGGTTAAGCACAAGAAAATGTTTCTTATAAAGGTTTGTTGCATTTTCAGAAGGAGTTTGTAGCTTACTGTAGATGGGCAACATTCAATTTTTCAATAATTGCATGTAATTTCTTTTTTTAAAGGACTGAAAATACAGCTTAGTGAAACCTACATATCAGTCTGTACATTTTTTTTGCAAAAGATTACAATACTCAAAATGAAAATTCTATTAAATCCAACACAGACAACATTATGGAATTTTAAAAGTCTAAATTCAGAATTATCACTGACCCCCACTTTTAGTGTTTTATCCCTCCATATTGGTTCAGAAATGGAGAGACGAGGTAAGAATACACCCTAATCAACGACCCATTGGAAGAGGTAAAATTCTATTGAAGCTCAATGGGCTTTTTTTGTATTCATAAAACAAAACACTGTCTTCTTGTAGCAATTCTCCTCCCCAAGTTTAGACTTCAAAATGCTAGCATTTTTTTTCAGTGTAGTTGTAGGAATGAAAAACAGAATGAGAACTGGGAAGTTATTCCAAATTTTTGATTCTTAGAGCTCACCAATGGTCAGAAAGTCAGAGATGAGACTGGGTCCTAGAATGGAAAACAGATTCTTTCAGTCTTTACCACTACTTTGTTTTATGTCTGTGAATAAAGATCACTTTATTATAACATCCCACAATAACAGATTACTGCAGTAGTACCAACAGGGCTTTAGGAACATACTCTTACTTTAATACACGTGTGTTTGCAAACCAGGAAGAGAAACCAATGAAGATGACCTTTCCCTTTGAGCCTGAATGCCAGACTGCCAATTCAAAACTTGGATTATAAAACCATGTCTTAGGTCCAGTGGGAAAACTACGTATTGGCTACTTAGGGCTGTTAAAAAGGCACAGTCAGTCATGCACCAAGGGCAGAACTTGTCTTTGGGGTTTATTTCACACACTTTTTGGTGCCTTATCAGGAGATAACAGTTTGTGACTCCATAGATTACGCCAGGTTACTGTCTCCAACTATCAGGATTTCCCATGGAAAGAGCAATAATAAGATAAAATAATCAAAACCACAGACAATGTGGCAGAATGCTTGAAAGAAAATACATCATTGTGGTAAACACTCTTCCTTCAGATGCCACTAGAGTAACTATGCAATTCATAAGGCCTGACTTTAACAATTGGCAAGTGTTCTGTATCACTGCTGGTGTATCACTTGCTGAAATTGTTTTAGTAACAGTCTTTACATATTTATTATAGAAGTCATCTAGCAAGGTTTTAATTTTCACTAGATATGTTAGCTCTAAAACCATGAGCCTATCAGACTTCTTTTTGTTCAGAAAGCCTGCACACAAACAAGATTAAAAATATCAAGATAATTGACTTTACTCAGGTTAATGTAATAATAAAGTTTTCTGCTTTATGTAAATTCCTATAGAAACCAGACAGACCAAGTAATCACTGATGATATTGCCAAACGCTCGCACAGAAGCAGTGTCATATTAATAAAGCATTTCTGAGTTGCTTCATCCTGCAAAGAACATAAGTGGAGCGTGGATGAAATATATATTAGCATTCACCAAACTGGAATACCTAATCCCATTAAAAAAATCACACTGGTAATTCACCTTTTCATCTAAATAAGCAGAAAAGCTATATATAAGATTCACTGCACACAAAAAATGCATTTTATACCCCTAATTCATATCAATGAATTTCAGCCAAGAATAAGGAGTTTTGAGAATCTATATGATTTTACCTAAGAACAGACCTGCTGATTCAGTGGCAATTGTTCTCAAGATTATCTTTGATTGTTATGGATCCAACAAGAAGCACGTGGACCAGAACTCAGGGAAATGAATTAATCCGAGTGAAACCAAAGCAGCAGTTACAGAATGAAATTCTACACAGTATCCTCCCAGAGAATGACTTTATAAAGTATTAATGGAGTGTACCCACTGTGGCAACACAATATGAATTTATCCCAGAGGAATATAAAAAGCAGCACCTTCCCACAACAGGGCAGAGACAGCCTTTTTTCTGTCTTTTTAGCTACAGTGAAATTGCATCCAATGGTGAGATACCAGTCATCAGACTGTTACTGTGGGAATATTGGTGGCAGCCATTGTTGCAAGAAGTCTTTAAATATAATGAAGTCATAATATAAAGGGGGGGGGGGGCAGTTTCAGAGCTGGTTTGTGTGTGTACTTGTTATTCTTGCCACTTGCTGTGAATATCGCTGGGAAAGGTCACTTGAATCCAGCAGTTCACAGCATCATGAACTGCTGGCTCAGATAAAGGCATTAGACTGTGGAAGATGATAATATGTTCTTCCTTCTCTAAGATATTAATGTAAGCTACACCTCTTGATCCCTACACAAGAATTTTAATTTGCCCAGCAAGGATAGCACTGAACACCATCAAAGTATTTTCTTTTGATAGTGGTGCAAAATCACAGAAAGCCTTTTAATGAATCATTTAAATTCTACTGTTTACAGCAGATTAGTGTGCCCATGCAGTGTAGCCAGGGTCTAAAGATACTCACTCTCCATAATATGCCATAAAAGTGGATGCTACCAAAAATCAGCTCCACACAACTATGCCTGACACTGATACCTGAAAGCTGCTTATTAGCATCACCATACTTTTCATGACTCACATCGCTTAACCAATTGATGTGATAAATAAATTGCTGGGTTTCAGCTTGTTTTCCCTTTTTACTGTACTGTTGTTCTTGAAGTAACTCATTCAAACACCCTCTGCAAGGAAACAATGACAAACACCCCCGGTACAATGGGCGAAACGCACAGTACTAGCCTAGCTGTAAGCACGACTTTGGGAAGGATGTTTCACTTTCATTTCTTCCACAGCTCCTCTGTACAGACACAGTAATTCACGATTTAACAATACACAGGCTCTCTTGGTACCCATAATAATTTCTGGTAATGAGGCTCAGGTCACCCTTACATCTTTTAGGAATGTAGTTAAATTGAACGATATATTGAAAATACTATTTGTTTTCTGAATATTTAGCTGCAAAGTGAAATATTTTAATGTAAGATATTTTACATGTGCATCAACATTCAAAATCCCATGAAAGAAACTTCAGGGTGTGACTCATCCTTTACAAGATTAAGCCAAGCTTTACACATTATGCATTAACCATCCAGGTTAGCACTTTTTGTATCAGCTGCAATATTGCCCAAGCTCTCAAAAAACCACAGATCGCGAAAAACAAAATTACATGGGGTCATGCGGAAGCATGATCCTTAAACTTTAAAAAAAACCAGAAAGACAACACATCATAAAAATTAAAATATAATACAATTTTTCTGGTCTTACTGTTTTTAGATTTTGATGATTACTCCATCAGTATTTCTCAAGTGGAGAGCCAAGAAAGAAACACAACTTAACACCTATAGCAGAGCTACCTTCTTTTCTCCACATGTGAAATTTTCAGCATTTTAAGAAGAACTATTGAAATTATATGTTTTTGAACTATACTGCAATTATTTTTTTCCCCAAAACAAGATTAAACCATGAGAAACATTTTTAATTTTTCCCTTTAAATGCTGCAAAATCAATCAAAAGCTGTAACACTATTTAGTATCTGGCTGTAACAGTAATTAGTATCTCAAGCAATACCAAATGCAATAAAAAAGTGCTTATAAACATTTACATCATGTAAAGTCATTTCTTTTGTATCTATATGCTAGAATAGGAAAGAAGAAAAATAATTCTGTGACAAAAAGTATTAGAGTAAAAGCAAATCATTACAAAGCTGTATAAATCATAAACTTTGAAATATGCAAGATTAATCCCTTTTTCCTTGTCTATTAGCATTTCTAGATTAACTTTTTTGAGCAAGGTGTAGTTACCAATAGCTAGCCCAACTTGTTTTTGTTTAGCAACATACTACATGTTAGATATGTATCACTTACATGCAATGCAAAGCTAGCTAGAACTAGTTTAAAGAATCACTATCAGGATTTTAAAGTACCTTAGAGTAACTATTCCCTGCTCTTTTTTAATATCACAGAGATGGCTGAAGTGGAAGCATTGCATGGCCTTGTTTGAACAGCTATTTGCACCAAGAGCCCTAATTACAATTCATATAAAAGCATTTGCTGGACTTAAAATCCATTTAATAAGAAATGAAAAAGAAATACTACTAGCTTTCCAGGATTACCAGTCACACAATAGCAGCAATATTCAGAGCAATAGCTGTGGTGAAACCGCATAAATAAGTCACAGCCTGAATTATGTTTACTTGAGATTTATCTATTTACACTGGGTAAATTTGAGCAACGGATTGTTAAAAGTGAAAATATTTAGAATTTACCCAGAGTAAAAAGCCAAATTTGACAACTACATCCCTACTCCTACCAATATTTAAGTATTTACAGACATTTGGGAAATCTCTTTCAGAGTTATTTCTCACTGCTTTCCCAGGGTGAGGGCTTACATTCACATCCCAGCCAAACTTTTATCACATATCACCTTGAAGGAAATAAAAGAAGTAACTATATAAATTTGATTACACTATTAAAAATTGTAGGACTGTATTTTTAGAAGTACTACAGTGCCTTTAAAGTTTGGTTCTTCGTGAAAAAAAAACCCAAAAAGCAGCTGACAGGCCAATAAAAAAAGGCTTTAGAGGTGATAAGGATCCAAATCAGAGAACTAAACTTCTTCGTCAGATCTGTCAGTAGGTCTGATTTGTATATGACTTAAGAATCACTCTGTCTTCTATCTTTCCCCAGAGGGTAGCCAAAAATATCAAGTTTCTGCCCACTGGATGGCAACATCAGATAAAGCTCAAAGTAGCAAATGTCATCAGTATGTGGTCACACAAAGACAGCGAATTTGGTCAGAGAAATCATGTATGATATGAAATTGTGCTAGGCAGATCACTAGAAAATACGCTTACCTCCACATGTATTTTCTCACCTGTATCAGGGGTTGATTTGAATCAGCACCTTAGAAGTAAGAGACTGTTCTGTTAACATTTTCCTATATCGCCCAGTACCAAAGCTTTGATGTATAATGCCACATTATATTTTGGTAGGTACCTATTAGAGAGAAAATCACAGAGGCACAAGCCTTAAGTTAACTAAAATTCTGCATTTCATCTGAACATGTCTCCAGAACAGTATTTAAATTCATTCCATATGACTGCACAGTGGGATACCTCACTCATGATTCTCTATTCTGGAAGAAGGAAAAATGATCTATTTGGTTTTTAGAGCGCAAAAACCCCATATTATACCGGGCTTTCAAATGACTGAACAATTCAATGATAAAAAGGGGATGCATCTGCTGACAGTTGCAGCGCAAATTATTCCTGAAGTTATTTGACGGAAACAAGTAATTGAAGTGCTACTTCTCTACTTATAATATTTTGTGCTTAGAAATGACCTTTTATGTCTCATCCAAGGTAATGAAATACTTGAAATATCCATACACGCACACACACAAATTTATAGTAGTGTATCTTTTAAGACTGCTGTTGCATCCAAGGTAAGTTTTCTACTGAATTACAATAAATTACTTAGACTTTTCTAATTCCAGCAGTTTTAAAAGAAGACCTCTTTCTAGTGCTCTGTGCATCTTATTATTTTGCATAAGAACAGGTAAAATCTATTTGAGTCTGCTAAAGATGTATTTCTCAAAAGAGAAAATGAACTACTTTATTCCACTCATTTCTGTCTGCATAAGCATTCACTGGGATGACTTTTTGATTGTGTGTATTGTTTTAGGGCCCTAATGCACAGCAGTGTTTTTATTACATCCTTAAAAATGTTTGCATCATACATTATAATCAAAACATACATAGTGGTTATAGACCTTCATGTGAGTACCTCATTTACTATATGCCACGAGGTAATAATAACACTTTATATTATACCATAGAATCCCAAAGCATTTAAAAGCATTATTAAGTTAAATTACATGACGACTTCGTGAACTAGGTAAAGATCACTTCAAGATAACTTTCTACACTAATGAAATGAAATCATTTTTATACGAGTAATGTTCTGCTTAGTGAAGAACACACTGGAATTAAAAAATACACTAAAATTGGCCAGCAGGAACAATGTTATAATTCAGTCCAAAACCTCGCTGTAGAATATTCACGAGACCACTACTCAGAAAATGCTGTAAAATTACTGATGTTATTGATCATGACAAACATCATTTTATGTTACTCTGATGAAAACCAGTCAGAACGCAATAAGTGACAAATGCAGTTTGATTTTGGCATAATACAATGTCTTCAGCTCTTATGCCTAGGAAATAAACTAGACAACTGTAAAACTTCCTGAAAAAGTTATTCTTAAAAAAAGTTCTTGAGATGGAAGACCCTGTATCTCAGCTTTTCTTAAGGTGTAATCTTTTTCCTACTAGGATTAGAGAGAAGTTTCACATTAACTTCACTGGAAGCAGGATACTATTTTGTACATTGGTAATTCTTTTTGTTCACAATTTATAAAAAAATTCCCATCAACGAGATTTATGTCATTGTTAGAATACAACACACATAAAATATAACAACAATTTTACCAATGCAAACCACGACAAGTTTCATTTAGCGTTGTTCTGTCATCACTGTCAAAAAAAAACCATAAACAAGCAGGTCTTGCACTGTACTCTGAAAGTCACAACCCCCCCAAACTTTGCAAGTTTTAAAAGCATTTTTCAGAAACATACTTTCATTTTTGGAGTCTCAGCATCCAGATACAAACACAGGGGGTCGCTAGGGAAATGCACCAACCATTCTTACTCTTCCAGTTATCATAAGGGTACATAGGGAAGAAGTTCCTTGTGAGGCACTATGGTCAGATATCAAACCATTGATATGCTCATAGTACACCTGGAAGCAAACTGGAAACCACTGCTGGGTGGGGAAGGCAAATAGTATCACTTTGTACTTGCTGGATTCTAAACAATGCCCTCTTATTTGAACCATTACCTGAATATCACGCAGCTGAGAACAGCAGAAGTAGCTTTCAAGAATAGTTGTGTAAATCCTTGACTTGGAGGATGACAGTGTGTGATTTCATAGAACTGATGAGACTTAAGATAAAAACTTATTGCATCTTCCACAATGTTTAATAAAAGTTGTTGAGAGGCATATTTTCAAATCAGCAGTGAATTTGACATTTACCATATGTTCACACACAGCTTTCTTCACTGTATGAACAGTATAAAAACTTCCCATAAAGCTCCACTAATTAAATTAAAATAGAAAATGACAAACAGGATGAAGAGCTGACAGTTTTCATAAGCGCAAACCAGACTAAGTATTCATCTTAAATCCTAATAGCACCATCTGATGGAGGATCATCACAATACTACAGAAAAGATTCAAAGTGTGCTAAAATTCATTTGAAAATATTTTAATACATTGCCTTAATTTGTGTAATAAACTGTAAAGGTAAGTGTACAGAATAGTGGGGATTTGCTAAATAATGTAGATTTTGACATTTTAAGTCAATAAAAGTTTTAATTTAGGAAGTAAACCAGTCTGAGGTTAAGCCAAAAGGAAGAAAAACAGTTTCTTGTCAGTACTCTTTCCAGACACCTCTTCATATAAGTCTGGATAATAAATTTAAGCACATCTGGTATCCAAGTCAAGTTTTTATTGGTCGTAGGCACTGAGGTTCCCAATATGGACTAAAATATAAGTGAAGAATTAAATGTTTATGCTCCCTTAAACGATACCAAGTAGAATAATTTTTTAACACAGGGGTCACTGAATATCAGAATGGTGTACGAGAAGAACGCAAGCATCACAAAGGTAACTCTGGAGGAGAAAACCATGGGGATCAGAGAGCTGTATGCAAAACATACCAAGTATCTAATCAGAAGGATGGTATGCCACAACTAAATTACATGAATATAAGTAGTTACACAACATTTAAAACAGTTGGGATTACAATTGTTCCAAAAAATTTTGATGAAACATAGTTCCTTCAGAAAAATGTCATGGGAAATCAGTTTAACTATGCCAATATTTGCTACTGAAAAAAATGTAAATAAATTTCTCTTTTTCAAAATGATTCTTCATTTTGTGTGTGTTTTCTTTGTGTTTTAATATTAGTTAAAAACTTTTATCAACTTCCAGTTCTTTTTTTTTCCTTGTGGAGAATTCTGTGACACTTGAAAATTAAATACATCAAAACCAGCAACTGTTTTCATAAAATTAGACAGTTAAACTAGTAAATAGCTATGCAACAGACCACACAAAAGCACTAATAAGGCTTTTTCAAGGTTTAGTACCATTTAGCAGCTAAAAAGATGATTATGTATAGATTTTTGGCATGCACATCCCAAATGAACACACAGAAAGACTAGAGTCTTTCAAAAAGAAAGACTCTTTCTTTTTGAAGAAAGAAAAATTTTTTTTCTTTCTCTTATCTTTTTGAAAAGAAAATTTTTCTTTCATCTAGAAAACAAAAGAGCATTTCAAGCCAAACAAGAGCTTAAATTAAATGGGAATATTACAAAATTAAGAAGCAACACTGTATCTAGAACATGTGTGCAGCTGCTATTTTACTGTTCAAAGCCACTCACTAAACACTAAAACAGAAAGCAGGAGAAATGATAGTGTATAAAAACATAGACAAAGCTAACCTACTTATCTAAATATTAGGAGTCTTGTTAATGTTTTAATGGACAATATCATCAGGGCTATAGACGTTTCAGCCTTCTATTTAGCTCCTGATATTTCCACTGAAATTCTGAGGCTTTCTTTCCCCTTTATTAATACTAATTCCCATAATTCCCTTGATGCATGCTTGAAAAACACTTTGTTGACTAACCAACTCCACAAATTGATTCCTCCCAATGTAAAGTTCAAAACAGAGTAAAAACTAAACATTTTTCTGATTCTTGAGAGCCAAGTGGCCACATTCTCTCAAATCAAATCCTGTTAGATAAACCTTAAGCAGCTTACAATATAAACCAATCAACAGTAATCACTTCCAATAAAGAATAGTAATGGGTCTTCACTGTATGGTTTACACTACAAAGTTTAGCCGTTTTTGCAACGTTAATTTGCATAAAGACAGGCACAGACAGTAAAGAGATTTGCACTTTGAGGAAACCATCACCTCATTTTATCTTGTATGTTATATATATACCCACTCATTGAGTAGATGAATCTTCTCCATAGATAGAACAGGTGACAAATATTAGAACCTAACAATTGTTTTAAAATACAACAAAACCTTTGATTTTTCTACTTCCCTAGCCTCCCAAGTAAAAGACGCTTGAGACAGTGGTTTTGCTTGTGTCTTCATTGTATGAAGAATCTATAAAATCTGGCTAGAATCAAAAGTAATAGCTATCATACCACTGTTTTCATTACTGTTACTGCTACCATATATGGAGTAGATAAAAAATTCCCTCCCACTGCAGCTCAGGATTTCAGACAATGCCAAAGCTGTTTGCATAGTTTCATGTTAATAAAATGAAAAATCTATGACACCAAAGACACACTCACAGAATATCTTTGCTTCATCCCTCACCTCATGATTCATAAACAGAATTTACTATGCTTTGCTGTATCAGATGGCCCTTAAACTCAAGGGCTCCTCATCCAAACTCATCCAGGAAAAATAAATTCACAAAGAATAGGCCTTCCCTTTGGCAACCTCAAGTGTGTGCAGTTTAGATTTTTTCTTTATTGCCAAATTAATTACCTAATCCTTAAATACTTTCATACATAGTGAGAAGTTAGCCCAATCCTTCAATTTTTCTCCTCCTTCACTGGAAGCCATTGCTGCTACCAGATCTGAGCACATTCCAGATATGACCCTTTCTCTTTTTATTTCAGCTCAATAGGATTTTTTTCCCTCTCTCCTTCTCTAAAAGGTCAATAATCTAAAAGGCAAAGGTGAATAATCTAAAAAGTTACTTTAACTTTGAAGATGCATAACTTCAAAACACTTTTCCCCTTTACTTTACTGCAAGCCCAAGAGTAAAACTGTTAGTCCAAACCATCTGCTCCACTATCAAAAGTGAAAATAAATGATCTAATGCAGGACCTCATTAGCATACCTATTGTTAACCATCATAGCAGTATTAAATAACAGCAAAAGGGGAACAACTAAAAACCACAGTGACAGGTGCTTTAGACAGAACCAGACAGTGGAAAATGTAGAGGAATCTAGAAGAAAGTAAGTTAATTCATTGGTCCTACAAAGACATTAAAATCCACATGGATCCCCATACAAGAGTTCTATTACTGTTTTGCATTGGATTTTGTCTGCCCTTGTAATAAGAATAATATGAACTAGCAAGCATTTTGATCTGTTGGCCTCTGAGATTAGGAGTACCTTTAGTTCCTGGCAGATACTCTGAAGACAAGAAACCTACATCCTCCAAGGAAATTCTCTTTATTGTTATTTATCTGCTTAAAAAAAAAAACCACAAGAAGTATCCACAGAGATATGGTGGGGCAGCTCACACGACTGGAGCACTGTGATGGATGGATACAGACTATTTAGGAAGGACAGGCCAGGAAGGCGAGGAGACGAATCGTCCTGTATGTGGGAGAGCAGCTGGAGTGCATGGAGCTCTGCCTGGGGAAGGTGATGAGCCAGCTGAGAGCTTATGGGTCGGGGTTAGGGGGCAGACCAACATGGGGTGACATCGTGGTGGGTGTCTGCTACATACCACCTGGTCAGGAAGAAAAATTAGATGAAGCCCTCTTCAGACAACTGGAAGAAGCCTCACATTTGCAGGCCCTGGTCCTCATGGGTACTTTATCCATCCTTGTATCTGCTGGAAAGGCAACAAACACAGCAGGGCACCAGCGAGCCAGGAGCTGCCCTGGTTTTTGGGATGCATTGATGATAACTTCCTAACACAGATGACTGAGGAGCCAGCAAGTGCAGGTTCTCTGCTAGACCTGATATTTACAAAGAAAGAAGATATGGTTGGGGATCTGAAGGTAGTTAAACATTGAAACAGGGACCCATTTTGCCTTAGAGCCAAAGTGTTTGGAACTAAGCATACCTGCTACTCTGTCAGCTCTTATAAATGTTCTGACACAACTTTACTTAAATAAATGCTTACTACTTTGCATTCACAGGACAAAGGAAAATGGGACAGATTTTGCAATAAAAATTTAAAAGGCTTGTTACAGCTTTTTTACTGCCTTTTGTATGCATTGATGTTTATGCTTCATTACTTTAATTTTTGTTTTTTAATAGAGGTAGTGCCCTAAAGTTAAAGTGGTAAACTACAAGCTTTTAAAACAAGCAGATGTTTCCTTATTGTGGAAAAAGACTGTAGCTATGTTTTATGCCAAGAATAAATTTTACTTTTAATAGCTTTTTTTTGTTGTTTTTTAGTAGATTGAAGCAGGTAGAAAAGACATGTATTATTTGGTATCTGCAATCCATTTAGGAGAACTGAAATTCTTTCCAGACTTGCTATTAGCATAGCAAGTCACTAATGCATCAATAAGAGCATGAACAGGTCAAAATCATCCTTGTCATGAGTTTATTAACTTTACTGAAGTTCTGTAAGAAAAAGTATTACCTTTCTGAACAGTGCTAAGAACTTAACATTTTCAGTTTGTTTTCATACTTTACACAGAAGTCAATAAATTGCTGAACACATGAAAACATGATTTTCACCTATAAGAATTTCATTTTCTTCACACTTACTTTCTAGTTCTTAAATTTTAAAGCACAGTGGCTCACACTCTCTAATGCCAAACATTTTCCATGCACAAAAAAACCCAGGCACCACCTTTCTTCATCTTCATTAAAAGAGATCTTACTCCCTATAAAGATGAAGAATTGTCTGACCAAACTAAAACAAAACAAAGGAAAACTAAAAATAAAAACATCTTTCCCTGATTAAAAACTATTTTCACTTTTTAACAGTGGGAGGAAAATAACATTTCCTCAAGTTCTCTTTTCAATTTTTACCTTTCCCAACAACTTATTCCAGCCAAAAGACAAGAAAAATAAATGAAAGAAATAGGGGGAAATGAAAAAAAAAAGGTAAGAAATTAATTAATTATTTTAGAATGACATATTAAAGGGTTTTTTTTTAATTAAAAATACAGATAATGAATCTGAATTTTTCAGGGAGAAAACTTAGTTGAAGGCATTTTGTCAAACACACAAGCAGGGAATATGCAAAGGGCCTGATTCTATTTTGTTACATTGCAAGTATGCTCTGGGAATTTCCTTGTTATATTTCATTTTAAAAGGCTTGGATATAAACTCAGATTGGATCAGCAGTGTTGGTTACTTCACAAGTCCCACCTCCAATCCTGTCAGATTTTGTTAAGTCACCACAGAAAAAAGCCCTGCCATTGACACTCTCAGTACCTGGACTGCAAAATAAATTGCAAAGTGAGAATTGTGCTTTATGCAGGAGATACATTTGACAAACGAGATCCCTAACTAATTTAGCTCAGTGCTTTTACTATTATTTTTTATCTAACTATACCTTTTCTACCACCTTATGATCTGATCGCTAAGATCATACCTAAATTCATTTCTTCTCAACGTAAACAGTTCACATCCATGAGCAATAAATCTCCAGGGGTTCTGCTTATCAAAGAAAAAGCTGTACCTGTAACTAAGGGGCATGCAAAAGTCTACAAAGGACCTTAGGATAAAAGTGTACTATTAAGGACTGTCAGGTAGGCCTAGGAAATGATTGGTATGGAAGGCCAGTAACTTAGCAAAAGCAGTATCACAATGAATCAATTTTCTTATTTCATATTGACCCTAAAATAACTTCTAAGCTGTTGAACTCTACACCAAGCAAAGGATTTCAGGTATCTCAGGACTTCAGTTTTGATCTAGTATATCACTGAAGTGGAAAAGGAACATCAGACAAAGTGGTACGAGCGGCAGAGTGTGTAAGAGACAGGAGAATGAAAAATAGTGTAAGGGATATTTTAAGATTCTTTAAAGCAATATATTGTGTAGACAGATTTTAATACAAACACGTTTCTAGACATTGTAGATATATTTATCACTCCAATAATTGAAAAAAAAATCAGTAATTTTTATCTAACTATCCCCATTAGAATGGCAATATTCACCTCTTGGTTGCTTCACGGATGTGTATACTGTTGTGGTTTAACCCCAGCCAGCAGCTAAGCACCACACAGCCGCTCCCTCACTCCCCCCCACTCCCAGTGGGATGGGGAGGAGAATCAGGAAAGAAGGTAAAACTCGGGGTTGAGATAAGAACAGTTTAATAACTAAAGTAAAATATAATACTAACAATAACAATAATGAAATATTATAATAATAATAATTGTAATGAAAAGCAATATAACAAAAAAAAAAGAGGGAAAAAAATAAAAAAACCCAGTGATGCACAATGCAATTGCTCACCACCCGCTGACGGATGCCCCAGCAGTGATCCGCACCTCCCAGACAACTCCCCCCTGTTTATATACTGGGCATGACGTTCTATGGTATGGAATATCCCTTTGGCTAGTTGGGGTCAGCTGCCCCGGCTCTGCTCCCTCCCAGCTTCTTGTGCACCTGCTTGCTGGCAGAGCATGGGAAACTGAAAAACCCTTAACTTAGGACAATTGCTACTTAGCAACAACTAAAACATCAGCGTGTTATCAACATTATTCTCACACTAAATCCAAAACACAGCACTGTACCAGCTACTAAGAAGAGAATTAACTCTATCCCCGAAACCAGGACAATACAATACCATTATTTGTAGCTGTTTGCAACTGTCTGTTTCTGAGGTACAAACACTGTGTATTCATTGTGGGACAACCACAAAATATTAGCTGCCCCTCCATACAGGCCTATTGTCAATCATCAGAAGAGCTGGAAAAATAGAATCTTTAATTTCTTCAACACAATGAAATAGTCCAAATAATAAAAAATTAAAATTATTATCATTTTAGCCAGCATCACTAGCAGCAATTTCTCATTTTGCTGTTATTACATGGAAACCCTTTCAAAAGTAGAGAGTTGCAAGACCAGCAGACATAGCTGACTGTAACTACATCTGATGGAATAAGGGGAGAATCTTGACTGCACATAGCAAACACCTAAAATGAATTGCAAGCCCAGACCTGGTTTGGTTTTTTGTTTCATGTCACGGCAACCATCCCAGTCATGGGAGGGATTTAACTACATCACAAACGCTAGATATTTCTATTGTCAGATTCTATTACTTTTGGCAATGCTGCAAATATTAACATTATCTTTTATTAAACTAGTCGTTAGCTTGGTTTTTTACTTAGATGTTATGCTCTGGTAAGAAGGTTGTTTTTAACAGATCTTATTAAAAATAGACTACTACAGAATATTAAACAATTAGAAAATTATAAAACTGTTCACTCTGGTATCATAACTTTAAAAATTATTATCTATCTACTTCCAAAATCCATTTTACACTGGACAAACAAGATTTACTGAAAATGAATATATAAAATGTAAAATAACTCAGTTTTGGACAACTTTGTAGTTTGGTTATTTTGTAATTTGTAATATGTATAAGATCAAGTCTTGAAATTAATACTATCAAGAAAAAAAGCCCTCAGCTGGCACTTTTTTTTTTAACTTGGAGAAATTAGGATAAATAAAACCAGTGATTTTAAGTAAATCAGAAACTCTACTTTAATAACACAAATAATCTTATTAAGCAAAATCAATAAAATCAGCACACAATCATATTAGGAATGCACAGAGGTGAATTCTCCCCAGCATTATCTACTTCAGTTAACGGTTCTGTAACTCAGGGCACAAAGACTGCCTTGACTAGTTGTATTGGGTTTGCGTGGCAAGGTTTTGGTAGCAGGGGGGCTACAGGGGTAGCTTCTGTAAGAAGCTGCTAGAAGCTTCCCCTATGTCCGATAGAGCCAATGCCAGCCGGCTCCAAGACGGACCCGCTGCTGGCCAAGGCCGAGCCCATCAGCGACGGTGGTAGCGCCTCTGGGATAACATGTTTAAGAAGGGGAAAAAAACCTGCACAACAAACCACAGCCAAAGAGAGGAGTGAGAATATGTGAGAGGAACAACTCTGCAGACACCAAGGTCAGTGAAGAAGGAGGGGGAGGAGGTGCTCCAGGCGCCAGAGCAGAGATTCCCCTGCAGCCTGTGGTGAAGACCATGGTGAGGCAGGCTGTCCCCCTGCAGCCCACAGAGGTCCACGCTGGAGCAGATATCCACCTGCAGCCCACAGAGGACCCCACGCCAGAGCAGGTGGTGGCCCGAAGGAGGCTGTGACCCCATGGGAAGCCCGCGCTGGAGCAGGCTCCTGGCAGGACCTGTGGACCCGTGGAGAGAGGAGCCCAGGCTGGAGCAGGTTTGCTGGCAGGGCTTGTGACCCCGTGGGGGACCCACGCTGGAGCAGTCTGTTCCTGAAGGACTGCACCCTGTGGAAGGGACCCACACTGGAGCAGTTCGTGAAGAACTGCAGCCCGTGGGAAGGACTCACATTGAGAAGTTTGTGGAGAAGTGTCTCCTGTGGGAGGGACCCCACGCTGGAGCAGGGGAAAAGTGTGAGGAGTCCTTCCCCTGAGGAGGAAGGAGCGGCAGAAACAACGTGTGATGAACTGACCACAACCCCATTCCCCGTCCCCCTGTGCCGCTCAGGGGGAGGAGGTAGAGAAAATCAGGAGTAAAGTCGAGCCTGGGAAGAAGGGAGGGGTGGGGGGAAGGTGTTTTTAAGATTTAGTTTTATTTCTCATTATCCTACTCTGATTTGACTGGTAATAAATTAAACTAATTTCCCCAAGTCGAATCTGTTTTGCCCATGACGGTAATTGCTGAGTGATCTGTCCCTGTCCTTATCTCAACCCACGAGCCTTTCGTTATATTTTCTCTCACCTGTCCAGTTGAGGAGGGGGAGTGATAGAGCGGCTTTGGTGGGCACCTGGCATCCAGCCAGGGTCAACCCGCCACACTAGTTTTCAAAGAAAACACTTTATTGACTTTTTTTTTTCCCCTGTTATATCATTCAACTGACTTAGAGTCCACAGTTTTTCTTTTCACACAGCCCAGAATGAGTTTACAAAAGATTTACAATAATGATAAAGAAGCATTTTCCTCAGAACAGAAAGCTGAAGGAATCCAAATGATATATAGAAGTGAGTATCCATCAACCAATGTTCTTACTCATAAGGCAACATGGACATCTACCAAAACACACAGGATCATAATGACAGGGTCTAACTTTAACCACTTGGGACACTAAGCACATATCCTTCAGTGCTCATTTATAAGCTAATTTGAAGAAAAAAACATTTTTGACCTATACAACACTACTGTAATAAAGCAAGCTGCTATAGAGTATGTAAATAATACAAAGATATACATTATTTTTTTGAAAGACTTTCTGTTTGCTAAGGACAGCAGAATACAGTGTAATAAGATTTGAATTTCTAGTTAAAAAATAATAATCACTAATGCAACTACTCCTTATGACAGAGTAATCAATTTTGTTCATTTTCTTTGTATTTCTCCTGGTTTCGGCTGGGATAGAGTTAATTCTCTTCTTAGTAGCTGGTACAGTGCTGTGTTTTGGATTTAGTGTGAGAATAATGTGATAACACACTGATGTTTTAGTTGTTGCTAAGTAGCGCTTATCCTAAGTTAAGGATTTTTCAGTTTCCCATGCTCTGCCAGCAAGCAGCTGTGCACAAGAAGCTGGGAGGGAGCAGAGCCGGGGCAGCTGACCCCAACTAGCCAAAGGGGTATTCCATACCATAGAACGTCATGCCCAGTATATAAACAGGGGGGAGTTGGCCGGGAGGGGTGGATCGCTGCTCAGGCATCGGTCAGCGGGTGGTGAGCAATTGCATTGTGCATCACTTCTCTTTTCTTGGGTGTTATTTCTCTCTTTTTTTTGTTATATTCCTTTTCATTACTATTATTATTAGATTTTTAGTAGTAGTAGTTAGGTTTTTTTTTTTCTTCAGTTATTAAAATGTTCTTATCTCAACTCATGAGTTTTACTTTTTTCCCAGTTCTCCTCCCCATCCCACTGGGAGTGGGGAGGAGTGAGCGAGCGGCTGCGTGGTGCTTAGTTGCTGGCTGGGGTTAAACCACAACAGTATTGGACATGTTGCATATATTCTAGATTTTAATATGGGACTAAGACACATGACTGTGAAATGCATATATTTGTATTTAGAAAATATATCCATATCATGCCCACTTTGTGCAAATTTTTTAAAAAAATAATGTGGACATGCAGGATTTTATCACTAAAGAGTGAAGGAACTTGTAAAAGCAGCTCTATCCTTTCAAAATTACCTAAATATTTTTTAACTTTGCATTTGTTTTGCACATTAGCGATGTCTGGTTATTAAGTTCAATATTTAAAAACAAAACATCCCATGATTCAAAACCAGTATTTATGTAGTTACATGCTTTCATTGTTTTCCATAAATGTCATTTCATTTTCATTAATTTCTTCCCCATGCCCCCCCACAGGCAAACCGTAGGCCTTATATTACTTATTTAATGCACAGTGGCTGATCTTTGATATGCTATTTATCTGCACTGCCAAGAGACGTGAGGTAACTCATCCTTGAGCAGGTATGAGCTTGTACTCAAACAGATTGAGTACACTGAACTTCCAACACACCTTAAGATACTGAGGTCTTTAATTTAGTACAGTGAAAAACAGTAAAAACAGTATCCTAAAAACCAGACTATTATCGATCTCCTCAAGGTTGTAAATTTCATTTAATCTTTTAGAACAGATCCATTTTCAATTTGCAGGTCCGAGGAAGATGAGGCAGCCTTGGGAAAAAGCAATTACTATTTATTCTTAAAATCCTTTTGCATTTTGATAAAGACTATAAAAAAAATCTTCATCTTTTTAGAATTCCTCCAAAATTTCACCTGCATTTATCAACAGATGCTGTCCTGTCTTGAAGCAGGATCTCAATTTTCAGTCAAATAATTACAAAAAACATTGAAAATAAGACCATATCACTGAAAGTGGAATGCATGCCTCTGTCAAAAAGACAGGACATTGCAGTGTTCTGAAATTTTCTGTCATCTGTCATTCTTAGATGTAAATCCAGACGGGAGTATTTCAAATGCAAAGACAGAAAGTAGGGAAAGGAGGAGATAGGAAGGAAGGAACAGATCATAATTTGAACCTTACTATTCATGCCTCCAGCAGTTCACAAGATAAAAATGAAATCTGGATAGTTTGGTGACATGGTTCTATTTTAATGGAAAAAATACTGCTGAATCTCTGTGATTAATTTACATGTCAGACTACACAAACAGAAAGATGAGGTTTTAAGAGGAAGAGCAAGATATTCTTAACATGCTTATACATCAACATATTTTACATTTATTACCTGAAGGATCCTTTTTATAACTTTGACTAATTAGTACTGACAGCAGCAGAGATGAACAAGGAGATTAAAGGCACCCCTTTGCACTACTTTTAAACCATGACGAGGTCAGAAATACTATAGATTTAGGTGATACATATAAAACAGGCTCCAATCTCATTCATGCAATTTACCTCAACAAATTTTTCCAACTTCCAATATGCAACTCAATTTCTTTTGTTACAATTTCTGCATAGCATCAAGACCATAAAGAATATCGATTATAAATTCAATCTATTCTGGCATTTACTTAAAGACTAAATGAAATGCAGAGGAACACTGTTAATCTACTACAAAAGTCAGAAAATTTTCAGTTGGACTATACAAACTCTTAGGCATCCGTTAAATCTGCAAACATGGAAAACACCTTTTCATTTGTGGTCAATTCAACCTCACTTGCTGTATTAAAGCTGAAAATAAGTCTTAATCCTAGGTGAATGAATTCTCTTTGTTAAAAAGAAGATTACAATGTTTCACCTGACTTCTACTGAATCAAAATTTCAGTTCAAATATTAGGATTTTTTTCCTTGAAATGGGTAAAACAGTTTCTTGGTCCCTTTTGTATAAGGTAATAAAGTTGAATTTGCTAGTATTCCATTAGCCTACCAGTATTAGGAGCCTTACTATCTGCATCAGATAGACTGCCACTCCTATCAACTGCCAGGAATAACAGTAACAAGGATTAGTATTGTGGTTAGCTTAAAATAAAAAGTAATAGCATAACAGACAAAAGCGAAGCCTTATTCTATAAATATCTTTAGTATTGATAGTCTGACACTAGAGGTTATGGCTTTTTTCCTGAGTAAAAGCAGTAGGAATATGAAGTGTCTACACTGTTAGCAATTATTGCTAATTGCTAAAATCTCTGATTTAGAAATTTTTTTTAAGCAAGGAACACAAATAACCAGATAATTAATCAGTGGTAGTAGTGCAACTATCCGTGCTGCTGATTATCTTTTACAGGGAAACAAACTTCACGCAAGTATTTGGAAAAGCCACACACCAAACTACACTATTTTAATGGCAATATTTTCTTTCTTTCTTGAACGTTCCTCCTTTCCAAAGGACAGGAAACAGGAGAAGTACCTACTCCCAAAGTCTGTCCTTGTAATCTCAGACAATAATCAAGACTTCCTTATTCTCAGCTCTTTAGGTTTTGTCTGATCACTTCTAGTATGAAAGAATATGACTACTGTAGTCATTCAAAGAGTTTCCTCTCATAAACAAACAGATGCAATCAAATCAGTTCTGACAGTTTAGCTTTATTCTTCATAATAAATTCTTAAATGGAGTATCTTTCTGTATTAATAAATTTGAAACAGAAAGAGTTATCAACTGAAGGGAATATTACTCTGACATTATGATATCCAGGTGTTGCCTTGGCCATGGCAGCAGGTGACACCTTGTTGTGGTTTAACCCCAGCCGGCAACCAAGCCCCACACAGCCACTTGCTCACTCCCCTCGCGTCGGGATGGGGAAGAGAATCAGAAGGGAAAAAGTGAGAAAACTCGTCGGTTGAGATAACGACAGTTTAATAGGTAAAGCAAAAGCTGCGCACGCAAGCAAAGCAAACAAGGAATTCATTCACTACTTCCCATCAGCAGGCAGGTGTTCAGCCATCTCCAGGAAAGCAGGGCTCCATTACGTGTAACGATTACTTGGGAAGACAAATGCCATCACTCCGAATGTCCCCCCCTTCCTTCTTCTTCCCCCAGCTTTATATGCTGAGCATGATGTAATGTGGTATGGAATATCCCTTTGGCCAACTGGGGTCAGCTGTCCCAGCTGTGTCCCCTCCCAACTTTTTGTGCCCCCCCAGCCTCCTTGCTCGTGGGGTGGGGTGAGAAGCAGAAAAGGCCTTGACTCTGTGTGAGCACTGCTCAGCAGTAACGAAAACATCCCTGAATTATCAACACTGTTTTCAGCACAAATCCAAAACATAGCCCCATACTAGCTGCTATAAAGAAAATTAACTCTACCCCAGCCAAAACCAGCACACGTGTATGCTGATTTACCTGAAGAGACTTAGAGAAATAGCCTCACGATATGGCTTTTGGACTGCAAATAAGTTGCCAATTACAAAAGTATTTTGGTGAAGTTATAGTTAGACATAGGACAACAGAGCAAAACAGAAAAAAAGCTAATGGTGTTCATTACTGGATTGTTGTACTTGTCTTTTGGCCTGAAAAGTTACCTGATGCTTAGAGCCATGCTGCATAATTTCCCTGGGGAGAAAGGAGGATTTGTCAATGAGTCTGACATTTCTTTTGTCCAGTTTTACTCATTCCAGAAAAAAGATGAAAAGACATCCTATTTCCCTGAGGGAAAAGTAGCGGAATCTATTTCCCTTACTGGCATTTTTTAAATCTGCCTGTCTCCTTCTGTCTCACAAGTGGAATTACCAGTTGAAGTTTTTCAAAAACTGGTTATTAATTTTTTATTATGGCAAAACTGAAGTATAAAAATAGCTAAAGATAATAAAAAGTGTCAGTTCTCCCATAAACAAAAAACTTGAGAATTAAATTTTTGATCAAACTGATTAATTAATTTGACACAAAATAATTATTTTGAAGAGATAAGGGTTGGAATTCATCAGCTCGCTCAGGATAAAGGCTAAGTACCATCTTTTTCAACGTGACATTTTTACCCCCCCCAGATTCTCCCATTCTTTAGGACCATTTCCTCTCAATATCTTCCTTTCCAGTTTCTATCTGGAAGTCAGCAAGCCTTTTTTCCTGCTTTCTGAGTCAAAAGTATTTATTACGTTTGGCCTTCCTTCAGACATACTTTTTTTGGTCATTATAATTTTATTTTCTTTTTGGCTGAATCAACTACATACCTCATCTGCTCTATTGACAGCTACATTTCTCCCTGCTCTCCCTGGCTTCCAGCTTATCATCTGCCTTTGACCTGTGTTACCAGTAAGCAAATGCTCCAACCCTTGCATTTGGAGTCTGTTCTCAGGGGAGTCTCTCACTCCACCTGCCTTATTTTCTGCTCAATCTTTGCTTCCTGTTTGGTGATTCTTCCTGTTTCTCTTATAAAACAAAAATGGATACAAAATTTTATTAACTTAAGCTCAGTATGTGAACATGAAGAAGGAGATACAGCTGAGAACACTAATTCACAGCTGAGAACATCAATTCACAGCTCTCAGTCCCCAAATCTCCTGGCTCAGAAGAGGGAATAATTAAAGACTGAATACTCCTCAGCATGACACTAATATCCCATCATATAGAAACACACAGAGAACGCTCTCTTCATCTTTTCCCCACAAAAAAGTTAGTGTTCAGCACTGAGAAATCTATCTGGATAGATAACCATCAGAAGACTGCTGCAGAAGAACCTCAAAAAAATCCTGTATGTGTGATACCTGAGGATTTATTATTTGAGCACATCTTCTGATCTGAAGAATGTTCCACCACACTGGACTGATTTTTACAACACAGTAAGAATAATACTTTTTCTATTTTGCTAGCTTGCTTTGATGACCTATTGATTTACTCAACTGGTTTCCTGAAACATCTGGGGCACACAGATATGACATATCTCATGGAGACAGGATTAAAGCTAAAAGATTCAAATTGACGTTTCATTCAGTAAGATCTGGAAATAATGTGTACATTTCCTTTGACAAAGGTATCAGCGCAGCCCAGCAAAGAGGAGTTGCAATGATGAATCTCAACAGGACTTGGGAGTCCTTTATGTGATTTTACCAGTTACTATTTGTGCTGAATTAAAGAGTTGGTTATAAAGGCAGAGTCTGTGTGTGATCTTGAACAACTACTTATGTCACAGAACAGAAGAAAATGAGTGGTAAAGACCTTGAGACCTTTATGCACAGAGTATGCATAACTAATTGTATTGGGCTTGCATGGCAAGGTTTTGGTAGTGGGGGGGCTACAGGGGTAGCTTCTGTAAGAAGCTGCTAGAAGCTTCCCCTATGTCCGATAGAGCCAATGCCAGCCGGCTCCAAGACGGACCCGCTGCTGGCCAAGGCTGAGCCCATCAGCGACGGTGGTAGCGCCTCTGGGATAACATGTTTAAGAAGGGGAAAAAAACCTGCACAACAAACTGCAGCCGAAGAGAGGAGTGAGAATATGTGAGAGGAACAACTCTGCAGACACCAAGGTCAGTGAAGAAGGAGGGGGAGGAGGTGCTCCAGGCGCCAGAGCAGAGATTCCCCTGCAGCCTGTGGTGAAGACCATGGTGAGGCAGGCGCTGAGCAGGACATGTCCCCTGCAGCCCACAGAGGACCCCACGCCAGAGCAGGTGGTGGCCCGAAGGAGGCTGTGACCCCATGGGAAGCCCGCGCTGGAGCAGGCTCCTGGCAGGACCTGTGGACCCGTGGAGAGAGGAGCCCAGGCTGGAGCAGGTTTGCTGGCAGGGCTTGTGACCCCGTGGGGGACCCACGCTGGAGCAGTCTGTTCCTGAAGGACTGCACCCTGTGGATAGGACCCATGCTCAAGCAGTTCGTGAAGAACTGTAACCCGTGGGAAGGACTCACATTGGAGAAGTTTGTGGAGAAGTGTCTCCTGTGGGAGGGACCCCATGCTGGAGCAGGGGAAGAGTGTGAGGAGTCCTCCCCCTGAGGAGGAAGGAGCGGCAGAAACAACGTGTGATGAACTGACCACAACCCTCTTTCCCCGTCCCCCTGTGCCGCTCAGGGGGAGGAGGTAGAGAAAATCAGGAGTAAAGTCGAGCCTGGGAAGAAGGGAGGGGTGGGGGGAAGGTGTTTTTAAGATTTGGTTTTATTTCTCATTATCCTACTCTGATTTGACTGGTAATAAATTAAACTAATTTCCCCAAGTCGAATCTGTTTTGCCCATGACGGTAATTGCTGAGTGATCTCCCTGTCCTTATCTCAGCCCACGAGCCTTTCATTATATTCTCTCTCCCCTGTCCAGTTGAGGAGGGGGAGTGATAGAGCGGCTTTGGTGGGCACCTGGCATCCAGCCAGGGTCAACCCACCACACTAATACAGAAAGTAAATATTCAGACTCACCAACGTTATCAAGCAGGTCAATGGAGGGTATCGGCATCCTTTCAACAGGAGAGTTCTTCAGGAAGGAGCAGCTACCATGCACACATTCATAATCAGCGTACCTTCAACACTAAGTCAGGCAAAAGCTCATTAGTAAATGTTTCCTAGACATACGTGGGACTTGCTGTAGCAATATAACGTACTATGTTCTAACACAACATACATATAGTCATCTCATGTATCAGAACTAATCAACGCGTTACAACTGCATCAAGTGCTATGCTCCTAGTGCATTAAAATTGAATAAGAAAATGTAAATCAAAGTTTCAGAAAAAATATTGAAAAGACATAACAGTACTAAATATAGACTGGGAAAATAGGCAATATATGGAAAATAGCCCCTACCCAGCGGATTACTAAATACAACATAACTGCATCAGTGCTCAAAAATAATGTGTTTGGCAGAAAACAACTTAAAGATACTTCTTCATTTAACTGAAATAAATCAGGCACACGGCAAAAGAATTTCTTTGAACCAGATAATGGTTTGTCTTGAACAGTTATCAGGCTTTTGAATCAGCACAAAGAGGTGGAGATGCTTACAAAATAGAATGGTGGCAAGTAACAACTAGATTGAAATTGACCTGTATGAAAAATCAGTTTGGGTTGCCAAGTAAAATTAGGAAAATATTTAGATCAGTTCGGGGCGGTGGGGTGGGGAAGGGAAGTTTAAAAATCTAAAGACAATAGTTTTTTTGTTCAGGCAGAAAAGAAGTTTCAACCAAAACCTAGATGTTTCTTTCAATCATTTTCAATAAAAAGTAGCCAAACTTAATCTGAAAGTATAATTTCCATTAACTATTTTTTCCTGAAGAACTTCTTTCCTTGAAGAAAAAAAAACAAGTGTAATTCAACCCAAATTCAAAATAATTCCAATTATTCCAGTTTTCCAATTACTTTGTCCCTCCCAAAACAAGTTTTGACTGACAAAAACTATAACATTAAATTGATGTAAAAGGTTTCTTGTTAATCTGACTATAGATTTGTGAATATTAAAACAATACTATAGAGAATACAATTACAAAATTAGTGAACATGAACAAAACCCTGATTATTTTTTTTTTAATTAAATATTCTCTAAAAAATGCTGAACTCCAAAATCAAGAGAGATTGGTAGGTGTATGACTTTTCAGAAAATGATTCTAGATCTGGAAGTTGCATGGAAGATTTTCAGGATTTTCAAGAATTTCAAGAAGGAATTACGTATTTTACTTTTAACACCAGATTTTGCCTATCTCTTCCACCACTTTGAACTTGTGGAAAAAAAGACAGAAGATGTATTTGTTACCCATGCATTAAGATACCAGTTAGTTCTACAGAAAGGTACTACGGTAATTTAATCAAGAACCAAGACACAATGAAAAAGCCAGAATGGTTTTGATAAGGGAAAGCAAACAACATCAATAACATTTTGTGAGACTTCTCATAGCTATTTAACAGCTAAAAAATAAATACTGTAGGAACACTGTTTTCTAAAAAAATAGCAAACTTTAAAACATGGAATGGAAAAACAATTATCATAAGAGATGCAGGAGGAAGCAGTTTAGATAACACTTCATGTAATTGTGACATGAACAGTATCAATAAAAAAAAAACCAAACACAAAATTAACATAACATTAAAATACTACAGGTGATAACATCTCTTTAGTGCTGAAATAGGCATGGTCTAAGCCCACCTACCCTTGAAGGAACTGGTATATTTACAGTTGTGATGAATTCTAACTGCAAGGTACTCCAAAGATGCAGTGTTCCACATCTTTTGAACTCACTGCTGTATATATTCAGCAGTTTATTGATCAGATTTAAGCTGAATTAATCAACACGTAAGCTACTCCCCTGAATCCAAAAAAGATAGCCTTTTAATACCTACCAGGGACACTGTGTAGAAGAGACACTGCAACTCAAACCTCTATTATCTTTCAGACAATGCTTGACAGGCATTCTGCCTGCCTTAACAGTTCTCTCCTCTACTCTTGAGTCTGACTGTCATTGCCAGACCTGTGCTTCACCACTTCTCCTGGCAAGGAGTAAAGCATTCGCTCATCCTGCACGGAAGACAGCATGCAAGGTCCCAGCTGTGTTTTGTGCCATGTTTGGCATTCCCAGTAATCAGACTACACCATCACACAGAAGAGTAGAAGCTCACATACAGCCTTACAGGAAGAAGAGTGAGTTCTGTTTCCTCTGACAGAACTGTATGTTACAAATAGGTATCTTTCTCTCCAGTTCTGTTTGAAAAGAAAAATGGGAGCAGAGGCACTTTGATAACATCTGCACTGTGGGAATTTAACAGCTGTGCATGATGACAAATCTGAAACAAATGTTGTGACATTTGCTAATTGAAGACATTTTCAAATACCTGTTTAAAAAAAAAATCTCAGCATTTCCATTTTACATCCTTACTCCCACCAAAAACAAATACCAAAGTTTTCATAAAACAGACACTCTGATTTTTGCCCAATTCAACAAATTATATGACATTTGGATCTAAGTATTAAACTATGAGTAGACAATACTACCAAATGTGTTATCACAGAAAACAGTTTGCTATAATTGTTCATAAGATTCTGGTAAGAGCAGGGCCTCCAGCACTGTACATCAGTATGTCAGAGAATCACTCCCCAAAAATCACACTTGTAATCAGTTGTGATTGCTAGTCTTCCCACTAAACATGCCCTTGTGCTTAGTCTTTGAAGCGGTATCATTTGCTCAAGGCAAAACAGAATATAAACAGAGAAAGTGATATATTATCCACACCAGCCTAACAATTCAGTGTCAAGCCTCTAATAGAGATGAATGTAGGGAATATTTGAGGGGCAAATATTTCTGCCTCCATCCTGACCTTCCCTACAGCTGTAATCAGCATAGTTATACATATTAAAAGATCTTGCTAAAGAAATAAATAGTGGAACTAGAAAGTTTAAAAGTTTTAGAATTAAAAATAAGGAAACTCATAAAATTTCATAAACAGATGCAAAGTGTCATAGCAATGAAGATTTTACAGGGTCAGTTAAAAAGAATTTTCTGAAAGAATTTCACTAGAAAGACAATATGATAAGGGCAATGTGATGGTAAACCCATCCCACTCTGTAATTTTTGTGTTTGTTTTAATGTGCTATATTTCCTCTGCCCTTGACTGTAAGTACTACTATGTCTTTAGACCTTCCTAATAATAGAAAAACCTTCCACTGGTGAATTAAGCTGACTTTATAGTTGCTTTGTACTGCCATAGTGAGGTCAGGATTTCAGGAGCCTCTCACTGACAGAAGCACTTTGCATATCTGTAAGAAAAATTCAACTTCTATGATTGAAGAGTATCATCTTGCATCACTTCCTTTGGCATAACCAGTTTAAGAATCAAAATGTTCAAAAAAGAGACAAAATTTAATTCTTTTTAAAAGTTAACAGAGAGCACTTGAGTATTGAGTAAAGTAATTGCTAAGGATGGCTGTGACACACCTCATTAAAATACTTACTTCATAATGCAGGAGACTAATGTATCTTCAGAGAAAAGCTGTGAACTGTAGTTAAGGGAACAACGCTCAAATGAGTCTGGTAATACCAAAATGTTACTCCTGTCTGAAATTTGTGATAATTTTGCCCTTAAACAGCAGGCTGGTCAGTTATCCAAAACAGCATAATTCACATTTCCAGAGATGCTAAATGATTACTGTGTAGCTTCTGACTGGTCATCATGGTTTTTATGTGAACACAGAATAACAAGCTGTATCATGTACTGGTTTTGCAAAGCTCAAACTGGCAAGGCCAGCTCCAGTATGCAATCCAATAGCAACAAGCTGAAGCCACTCTTCAGAAACCAGCAAAAGAAATTCATACAGTAACTGAAATAAATTCAGTCAGAGATGTGCCAATGAGTTACAAAGAAATGGAGCAACAGTCTGGAAAGGCTTAAGCGATCCCTGCTCATTCTGTCCGGACACAGACATAATGCACGTTATGTCTTAGTCCACTGAGAAGAGGTGGACCTGATGCAGACAACAGGAGGCTTTATTCTGTTTGCCTCTAACTGGTCAGATGCAAAGCATATGCTGCTGGTGGCAGCAGTTAGAACATTTTAGTTGATATATTTAATTTCAAGCTATGTATGTCTTGTATTTCAAGAGGTGAACCACACCTTGAAGCAAAATCCTGTAAGATGAGGGCATGAAATTTGCTTCCCTTCTAGGTCAGTTTAAAAGCTGTTAAGCCTGCAGGTTTTAAAGCAGTGCCTCAGCCTATGAACTTCACACCTTGTAAAACATCTCTGCCACTGAGAAATGGGCACAGTGATCTCTCTTTTTGTTTACTAGGAACAGTTGCCCACAGTTTTAGAACCTGTGGGGGAAGCTTCAGCCTCTAGCATTTTTTAGCCACTGAGTTTTTCGGTCAGGAGCATGTTATGAAATCTTAGAGTATGTCTTAAACAAAAAAGACAAACCCCTACGATCAGTTGGGATATTTCTGAATAAAATTGTAAAGCCTGATCCTCGGTTAAGACTACTAGTAATTTTAATTCTTGCATTCTGATCCTGCAAAGAAGTCTATCCTCCACATCTCTCATCTTTCTACCACGGAATCATCAAGAGGACAGTTGATCTGCATCTGTTCAGCACAAGGAAAATTGATAAATAATTCCAGTACTAGGACAGGTTACTTGATCACTACTTCCCCTCAATGTATATTTGTCTACATAAACCACCAATATCCTTCCCTCTATTTTCACTGTGCTACAATATGTCCTTCCATTCTTATGGGATGAATGATTGCTTTATAATCTTTTAAATCACAGAGCTCCGTCATAAGGACCTTACAGCAACACTATTACAAACAGGTCAGGCAGTAATTGCTTCTCTGTGATTAATTTAATACAAATTGAGTCATTTGACTTTCATTCAGAAACTGTAATCACAGAGAAAAGTCAATGTTTTCTCTACTCCCTCATCATCATTATCACCCCCTATCAGAGCCTAAATCTTAAACACGTCTCAAATTAACCCCCCATTCAGCTGTACTAAGAGACTCAAAAGTAGGTGCTCAAAACCATGAAATAATAAGAACTACACTGGAAAAATAACTAGAAAACACATGACTATTTGAGAACAATCTTGCATTTGCAGACGTGGAGAATTCGCAGTAGATAAAAAGGCCTCTTTAAAATTACTAACGTTGCTCTTAAAAAATGCATTAGAAGTACCACAGTTTTAATAATGAAGGATGTTACCATAATCTCTGAATCATCAAAACAGAGAATATAAAGTTCTGGAAAGCTCTGTGCAAAGGTAGCTTAAAACTCTATGCTTACTCCCCAATCTGGTATGATCAGTATCAGATAGAGACCCAGTGCCCTGCAGTTGTATGTTGGACCCTCACAGCCACAGGAATTATGGTTTTAATAAAGTGTTTTTTCCTAATACCTCCAACTTGACCAACATCTTCTCCCAAATAGTAAATATCAAATACATCTCACTTCCATTAAGTTTTTACCTCAGTGGGGTAATGTGCACTGAAATACTAAAATTATGTTACTATCACCCAGCAACGTCTCTGGACCACAATCACAAACATGTCATTTAGCACATACAGTTTATTCATTGTAAATATTCGACAGTGAGCTGCATTCTACCTCTAACAGAACGTACCTAGCCCCTGCCTACAACTGCAGTTCTAAAACCTGAATCACAGATATGGTACTTGGTCCCGCAGTTTTACTCCAGGAAAAAAATCCTCCTGAAATCAATGGAGTTTTGCCTGATTAAAAAGACCAAATAAATACATTTGACAGAATCTGGGAATGCAACAGGTACTGTCAACTGAAAACAGTGGTGAGAGAGAAGTATTATTTCTTTTCCTACAATAGGTATCAGGTTCAGAATGATAAAAAACTCCTTGCCCCTTTCCAAGAGATTATGAGAAGCATACGCAGCTTGCCTTTTCCACATAGCTAGCTGCTGCATTACATATATTTTTCAACCATTCAATGGAAAAAGATAAGTTGTCAGATTTTTACTATTTACATACAAATAGATATTTTATGTCAGCTAGTGAAGAAAAGTACAGGAAATCACCTCTGAAATGCCTATGATCAAGCTCCATTTCAGAATCCAACAACCTGGTTCAGATTTTCTTTTTACTGCTAGCTGTTCAGTCAAAAGTCTCTCTTTCATACTTCAACACTTTTCAGTTGCTCAGGCAGATCTATTTTGGTTCAGAATGTATAAAACAACACAGCTTTGCTAAAGCAATCTGGGTCTTGATCAAAGAATAAGTTATAGGATGCATTATTACTTACTAACAGGTATAGTTTCAAGAGTGCAGTTTCAAAACTAATTCCATTTTTCTGAATTTAAATGCTTGTGATCAATGTACAGAAAGCAACAGTGCATTATTACATCCATTGTTTCTTATGTTTCAAATTGTTACCCTGCTCCAGGACAAAGAAGTCATGTATTCAAACAACTCAGATAACAGTAAATATATGCTCAGCTTCTGCCAGAATCAGTCACAAAGTATAAAACCAGCATGGGATGGAAATGATGATGCCTTCTTTAAACGCCTTATCAATGCTAAAGAAATGCTCAGTGTGGCACCACTGAGGTTGGGTTGCATTGTGTATGCCATGCTCTTTCCTAACTTCACCAAAACACTGGAATTAATGTCCTTATGTACTAAGAAAACATTAATAAAAAATGCAGTAAACTATGTAATCTACCTACCCAATGGGATAAAGATGAAAATTGAAGTCCACGTCCTTTCACTTTTGACACTATTCAAACTTTATTATTTGTGAATTATACACAAAACCCCAAACTATCATCAGGGTTAAAAGTACTCTGTTCAAACTCTAAAACCATCAGTATTTTAACACAGAGTTTGCACTCGCTGCTCTCTCTGACACTACAGAGGATCATGATTAGTGCAGGTATTGTTATTACTTTTTATGTGAACATAACAAATTGAAATAGAGGGCCAGCTTGGCACAGTGCTAAACCAGAAACTCAGTAACTCATACTATACCTTTATTAACAAAATAGTCCCTTCTTTCACAAGCCAATAAAATGAGAAAAAATTAATTACGACAAATATACACGTCATTTTATTTCCTAACATAAATCAGTGAGAAAACTATCTCACTTACAGCTTGTCAGAAGGAAACTTTGTAACAAGTGGATGTGATGTCAGATCCACATATAAGCTAACCTCTTCTGTCACTCAAAAAATATTGTTTACTATTGGATGTGATGCCACATCCAAGAATATAATCAGTTTGACTGATCACTCCGAATGTGAAATATGAACAGAAACATTTCAAATAGACCTTAGTCCAACACTGTAATTCTCGTATATTGGTGCAAAAAGGAAAAAATCCCAACAATTCAGTAACAATACTAGAATATAAAGTCCTGGTGAAAAACAATTCCAGATTTGCTTTCTTAGTTTATAAACCCAGAAGAACCACTGAGATGGCTGCCTTTGTTCCACTGACTATATTTCCTGAATTTACACAGAGCAAGAACTATCACTGCAAAAAATACCTTCAATCTCTGTTGGGCAATCGGCATTTTAAGACAGATCCAAAAATATGGCTCTAGATGGTGTTTAAGCTTGAAGCAGCAACCTTATCGGTCGTCACTATCATGGATTTCACATGACTGGTTTTTATTCATATCTGACCCTGTTGTGGGAGATTGTACTTTATTTAAACATGAGTTTCCAATGAGATATCGTGATCATATAATACAACAATCAATTCTTCCACCCTTGGCTAGCATGAATTGACATGGCTTCACCAAAGCAAATCAACATAAGCAAATGGAAACCAGGAGAGGATCTGTTTCAAAATATATGATTCTGCTTTTCTTGCTCAAGTTATTATTCCTACTGGCGCAGAGGAAGCAGATCTACACCCTTAGCAGAAAAGTTAAGATGAAGGGAACAAGATGATGCATGAATGCAGTGATGCCCCTATATTTACAGCCAGTACGCAGCTCTCACATGTATACATTCATCCATATGTACTAAAATTGCATGCCTGTTCACACAGTATGCACTTTGTCTCTTACTCGCAATTAAGTGAGTATTCTTTGCCACTACAATCCAAATTGCTTTCTGATAGTTCAGTTCATCTCTAAAATACTGTATCAATTTTCCCAGAATCACTGCACTAGCACATTTAGTGCATACAGTTACTGTTGAAGGCATTACTGGATTAGAATGTATCGCCTGCATATTAGATTTGCTGTCCCAGGATCAGGAACACAATCTCCATTTCGGTCAATGCCTAACAGTAAGCTGTCCAGTTGGGCTTGGTTCTGTTACACAAGAGTATGTGAGCTTTCAGTTCAGTTATGTATGAGTTGGATATATCCTATAATACAGTTCTAGGATTAGAAAATGTCAGGAGTGGAACAGATATATTTAAGATTGAACAGTGAAGATTATACTAATATTAATTCAATGGTTTTCAAATTTGCTGCTTTACTGCACACTCTTCAGAAAGGATTCTCTCACCTAGTCATGTCATCTGCCCCTGCCCCCCCCCAGGTTAAGGTACCATACAATTCCCCTTCCATTGCTCTAGCTATCACTTTTCCCTGACTTCTTGACAGACCAAAACTCTGAAATGCACACTATTTAAATTTTTTTATTATGTCCATTTTAAATATGGCATAACCCAGACTGAAGATAACTTATACATTTTTGTTCCAAATCTTATGTACATTTAGATGCTAAATAAAATATTTTTAGCCTAGAAAATGAACCATTTGACCTTGGAGATGGACCTAGCTGTCCCCCAACATACTCACTCTCCCCCAACACTCTTCTGCTTGGGTACAGCAACAGTGAGAGACAGAAGGAATAAGATGCCACAGTAAGTATTAGCTATCAGTGAGATAAACAAAAAAAAAGCAGACCCGAAAGACTTGATTGTTATGAATATATATTAAAAGATACAGCAGTGATATTAATTATTTGGACATTTTCAGGGAAAAACAACTTGACATTCATCTTCTAAGCCGCATATCATACATATTAACAAAGAGAAATTTGGAACTAATCTGAATATTTTGCATTTTTGCTTTAAGAATCTTTTCCACATGTAAAGTTTGTAATAAGAAAGACACTAACAAGCTCTTTTTTGTCTAGTCATTCAGAACAGGAGGAGGCATTTACAGCAGAATATATTCAGTGTCTTTTGTGGTTAAGAACATCCATTTTAATAACTTTTTTTCTCTGAATTTTTTATGCATATACTGTTACAAAAAATACTTGCTTTTACTAAATTTTTGTTATGCAAAATCTTCTGGGAGAAAACCAGTAAGATGGAGTGGAATTAAATACATACCCCACTGCATTTCTGCTTCTCTGGGCAGAATATAAAGCTGCAACTCAATCACAAGATAACACTTGTGAAAGGATGTATCAGGCATAGCTCCTTTTATATATATATATATATATATATACACACACACACACACACACACACGCACAGCCACTCAGAAGTTTGTACCACAAAATCCAAATACTTCAGTTCTTGTTGCAATAGAAATTTTACTTGCACAAATACACTGGTGAGGCCCCAGCACCAACTTCCTCTGTCTGAGGTAACATGATACAACCTTTATCTTTCTTGTACTCTCAGTCACAAAGACATCAAAGATTTGAAATACAGATGACATGGCTTTTGACCTATTTCTGGAAAAGTGTGTTCCCAAATATTCCCTCCCACCCCATGAAATCCTCAAAATCCACAGCTAGCAACAAATTTTAAAAACATACAGCAACACAGTAACTTCTGTCCCGCTTTCAGAAATACAGTAGAGAAAGGTAAAATACAGACTTGTAACCAAAAATTACTGAAAATTACACAGTAACATCTTCGCAGACACATGCAATACATTAAACATTGAGAAGATCCATGAGTATGATTACAAAACTGCAAGACACCTGAATATACCACAGCCTGGTCAGTCCGTTAGATTACAAATCTGTATGCCTCCATTGCCAAAATGTGCAACTGTAAATCAACCACTAATTAAAGGATGACATAACATCAACAAGATTAGAAAGATATTTAGCCCTTCACAAGCAAAATTTTAGTACTACAAAATAAGGCAATGAGAATCTGGTCTCAGATTTTTCTAGGTGGCAGTTTCATATTACATATCTGATGCCTCCAGATCTTCCCTCAAGTGCAGCTGTTTTAGAGAGAACCATCTGAGCTGCAATTAGATGAACACATCAGAATTTGAAGTCTGCATATTTTACACTTTATTTGCCAGTTTGTAAAGGCTTATTACCTAAGAATTTTTCCAGTTATGTAGCACATAGATTGCTCAGTTTGCTGAATTATAATGTTATCCTGGTTGATAAGGTTCCCCAAAGAGTTTAAAAAAAAAAAAAACAAACACCAAACCCCACAGGTGAGAAAATAATTCAGTAGGCTAATGGCTTCATTATGTGGACATCTCCTGTTTGATATACAGTTTTATGGACACACACCCATCATACCTTCATCATTACTTCATTTCCTAGTGTATTTTTTATGTAAAAAAGGAAAACTAAAACAAAGCCCTAAGGATCCTGGTCTGGAAAATAACGTACTGATAAATGTTCCCACAACTGTCCTGGGTTCCCTCGTTCCTCTGAAGGCAGTTCCAGGCAAACAGAAATTTGATTCTAATCTCTACCACATTTCTGTGTTAAAATGGATAATCACAACTTTGTTAAATCAACCTTCAGAGTTTAATCTTGATGCATCCCCTGTAAGTCTGCCCTAAATAGCCATTACTTAGCTACTAAACTAATATCTCATGCTTTTGATTAATGACCATAGTTTCACAAGTTTTTGCTGTTCATTCCTAAAACTCTATCTAAACTACAGGTACCTCTAACCAGCCCTGCTCTGAAAAGGTCTCTATAAGAAACATCATCACTACACAAGTGCTTTAACACTATTTATCTGTAACATAACTACTCTAAAAAGCAATTATTTGGGAATAATGAGGACAAGAACTATCAGACAGAACTGAAGTAAAGAAGCTAGTGAGACAAAGGCCTGTAATATCTGCTTGCTATATTAATACGTCTTGAAACAGTATCAGTTTCAAAAGTTTACTTATTGTTTTCTTCTTTTTGATTCTCACAAGAACAACTCCTAGTTATCTTAGTCCAAAATTTCTGCTTATTTGCTGTATCTGATGCATCAGTTACCATGACAGCCTAAAGCAACAGTTCAAAACCATTTCAGCTAGATTTTCAGAGAAACTTTAATTTTCCATTATCTTTAGTTTCTTGTCAAAAGATCTATCTTCACAGAAGAATGTTATTCTTCTTATGAAGTGATACAGGCCCTAATCTAACAGCCATAGAGGCTGTAGATAAAAAAAAACAATTAGAAAGGGAAGTACAGATGGATTCATATACAGATAGATCAATATATATTCATAGATTCATATCAGTGGATCCCAGGACTCCATATTCTCCAAGTCAACAAATAAGGAAACTCTTCACAAACTATGACAAAGCAGCCTCCTGCTGCAATGCATCTGAGTACGAGTTTTGAGGGGCCAGATTTCCCTGCGATTCCTTTTTGTGAAGAGTTAAAATGTTCCTTCAGAAAGCAGCTTCAGATAAGACTAAAATTTAATTGCAGCTCAAAAAAATACCTCTGAAAGGAATTGTTTAGAGATGAAACAAAGACAAGAGCTACTAAAGAGAAGAAAAGTAAAGAGTTTGTGAGAAAGGAAATTATGGCTAAAGGCTAACTTGGTTTCGTGAAGCATGGGAAAATACAAAACCAAATTTACATAGCAGACACTAGCAGAAAGGACAAAAGCCAATTCTGCAGTGTTCTGCGCTCCAGAAACCATGCCCCCCATACAATCTGCCATCTACCTTTAAATTCAACCAACTTGCTCTGGCTCACCAAGTCATTGCCCCCTCAGCTCTGCTGGGTGGGACAACGACTCTGCATCTCCCACTTTTGTTTCTTCTGTTCAGAGGAATCTTTTAAAGGAAAATTCACCAGCACTAAGTCTACACAATGTCTTAAAAGAGATGTTTAAAGCAATATGAAAAACATTGCAAGTACGTAAATTAGGTAACTACCTAATTTGCCTTAAATGTCCCAGTGGTGCTACATGAAGCTTGGCAGACATAGATAAATCGATGTTTTAAATAGACGGTGCAATTTCCCTATCCACTATTTCAGCTGCTGCACGATCCTATACCACTTTTCCAGAACAAGAAAATGATAGAGAAACCTTTAGAATTGAAAAGGATGCCTGAATCGTGACATCATTTGACGCAACTCACTTGCCCAACTTACTCAGGACTAGGTCTAATGTTAAAATTGAGTTGTATATGCCACTGACCCAGACCATAATTCTGCTCAAGTTGAAACATGAATGATAGAATAGTCTGGCTGCCACTATCATTTTCTCAATTCAGACATAATTTGTGGCAGAATCTCAAACAGACAGTAACTTATAAATGGCAACTGACTTAAACTTAAGAAATTTTTCATTTAGAAAAGCTTTCCAAAAGCCATTAAGAACCCTCATCCCTAACCAGAAGAGGGCTAAACTTAAGGCTAAATTTCTGCAACGTTCTTCAAAAAAGGAAAAAAATTTCTTTACCATTTGCCTTATTTTCCAGTGTAGATGCTATACAGTTTCTACAATATTGGACAGCATCGGCAGTGTTAAAAAAAAACCAAACAACAAATCAAAACAAAACAACATAGTCACTTAGTTCTAATCAATACTTATTGGGAAATGCTGGCAATAAATTCAGCAATGGTTTAACAGCAACATTTCTGAGCTTTTCCTTTCATCTTTTCAACTGCAAGGTATAAAACTGGCGCTTCAGATCTTTCTGGTCATAATAGAACTTACACAGATGCCTTCCTGCTATGGAAATATGCAAATAGCTAAGCAGCTGGAGATATTAATTAAAGCCACAAGCCCCAACACTTCATTACAAAGTTGTGTATGTTACAGCAAAAGAAAGAAAAGTTAAATGGAAAATAGCCTGTAAATAGCAACATGAGACTTTCAATTTCAGCAACTAAATTCCATCTTGTATTGTGAGACTGTACTATGGGATACTGAACACAGAAGAGGAGGGCAGACAATCCCCCCATGTACTCACTAGGAGGCCGAGAAAAAATAGTGCTGAAGACCTCCACTACATGTTAAATTACATCCTTGAGTAATTTGCTTTACGATACTTCCCAGCTGCAAAAGAGAAAGGTGGATGCTTTGGTTCACTCAAGCAATAGCTATGCAACCCATTTCTCCTCTGCCATCCTGTCACTGCTTGGAAGTAGCTGGCTTGGCTTTGTAAAGCATGCTAAGAATGGCTGCTGACAATTCTCTCTCAAAGATTGCTCAAGGTATTCTACCTTGTGCAAGCTGTCAGAGAAATTAAGGAACCTTAACCAACTTACTGCAAAGAGGAATAACAAATGCCAGATACATAAATCCAAGTTCTTGTTCTGCCATGCAGACCTTTATCTCTGGCAAGTAACTGTTGCATCTGTATATTGGAGAGAACTGCTTTTCTTAATCACACAGGAAAGATGTGAGATGCTTAGTTTTTACAGCAATGGAGCCAGAGAAAAACTTATTAGACAGTTTTATCCCTTTAACTTGGCATGAAGAAAATGAACAAGAATCAAACTTTGTAATGTTTTAATGCTGGCAACAACGTTCTTCAAGCAGTTACCACTCTTCGCAATGGTAATACTTAAATTTATCTTCACTATATTTGAGGCTCTTGTAAAGATCAAGGACCCCTCTAGTTGGTAAAGCAGACATGTTAAGACAGCCTGACCAGAACAGGTAAACCAGAAATGATAAAGAGGAAAGGCTGAGCAATGTACTGGCTGATGCAACATAAGCAATGTAAGTGTTCTGGCCACAGGTCTAAAAGCCTTCTGCTTTTATGGAACTTCTATACTCTCACACACAAATATATGTTTCCTAAGGCACTGGTCTCTCTCAGTTGACCGTATAACTTGATCACTAAAGCCCTGCCAAAGATGCAATCACATGTAAAAATGCAAAAACCTGGAGTCCACTATTTTATTTTAAAATGTCTTTTATCACTTCATTTTAAAAACTACACGTTTAAGCTTTTTCCAATGTTTAAAAATTTGCTCTTTATATCACACTGTTTTATAGCAATTTCACATTTTTACCACATCACATAGTTTTAGTGAAACTTACACATAATAATACATACATTGTAGGCACACATAAATATGCAGCAGCATGTGAAGTAGTTTGTACACGTGCATGAGTGTGAGCTTGGGATTTTAGTAGGTTTTCCATTTGCAGTTATTACTCCCTTAAGTCTAACACTAAATGGAAGGAATCAGACAAGTGTTCACCAAGTGAAGATCATGATTTGACATTTCTGTAAGTACTTTACTGAGTTTGCCAGCCTTTAGAGACTTTGTTACAGAATATGAAGCTATATATGTATTGATTGAGGATGCTGAAACTCGAACTACAGTTTATTTCAATCAATATTTCTTTTTTGAAGCCAGGGACTCTCATGTAGTGCTCATCTGACAGCCTTTGATGTGAACAGCATTAATAAATGTTGACATTTGGGTTGATTACTCTCCCTCTACAAGCACGGACTAGTCAGACACTAATCCCTTCATTCTTTCCATTTGAGTTGCTGCTGTTTCTGTCCCGCTTGCTACTGCTCAGTTTTATCTGTAACTTTCAGTGCACCAAAAATATAGGATTAGAAAACCTGACACTAACAAGATGTGTGATGTTATTAAGCGCTGGCAGTATCTGTAAAAACCGTAACCAGAATTAGTATCAGTGACGCATGTGTCTTTCTAATGTCTATACAATAATTCTTAAACTAGCACCATCCTGCTTTTGTTTCAGTGTAGATAAGCCACACACTTTTGGGCTAGATTGTTGCTTTCTCAAATGATCTGCACATGTAGTAACAAACAGTGCACCCTCCTGGAAGCAGTACAAGGAAGGAAACGTACACAAAGAACACACTCTTACTGTTTTGAAGGTCCACATACCATTCAGATTGAACCAGATATGCTATCTGGCACACTGAAAGGTGTCACTACAAGGAAAGGTTATCCTGATCCCCTCCACTAATTCCCAGGTTTAGTTATATAATTAATGAGTGCACAGCACTAGGTTGCTCTTCCACTTGCAAAGCCAATGACAGTTTTTAAGCAAAGACTACATAATTTATTACAGGAGATGCCTTTTTTTTCTTTAGATTATTAAACACATCAAACGCTCTCCATCTCAAAACGTTTCTAACTCATTTTCTATTATTATTAAAAATGCTCTATTACTAACCTAAAAATGTATAAACAATTTACTCAGGAAAAAAAGGTACATAAAAGCCAGTAAGGTCTTGGGAATCCTCCTTTCAGAATAGGAACTCAGCAAAAATCCTCTCCATTAAAAGCTGTTAGCTTACTAGGCACTATAATCTTCCTCCTGTTGAGTTGAAAGCCAGTCATTCTATTTAGAATCCTAACCCAAATTCATAGTGTGTTGCTATTCCAAAAATGGATCCTGGCACTTCGTGGAGATTTTTTATCTGAGGCTATAAAATAATAATTAATAGTGAGGAAGTAAAAAATTCAGTACTGAGGACAACCACAATGCAACAGAGTAATCAGAATACAAAACTGAATGAGGTAGCAGATAATGTTCTGAAATGCAAACTAATTCATTTACAGGGCTTAAATACCTTTAAGATACATTATTGACTGCTGCCCTGGGAAAAATTATTTAATAAGTCTAAAACATATGTAAACAAAAAAACCCACCTTGCATGTATTAAAACAACAGCGATTACCCATCTTTTCCTTCATTAATATCAGCAACTCTTAGATTTCATCCATTCTTCAGCAGTACAGCTACCTGCAAGATTATCCTCCAAATAAGATTATATAAGTAACCCTTAGGTTTCATCAGAAATGTTATTTCAGTTAATACACACAATGGCATTTTGGAGAGTGACATTAAAATGGGCAGCACTTTTCTTATGAACAAATAATCTTCTGTTTACATTAATGTACATAAATTAATCCCTTGCAAAGATTCTCCCCCAAAAGTCTGCTTGATTTTATATGAAAAAGCTAAAATTGAAATCACAATGGTTATGTTTTTTTGTTAAGATAATGAAACATAGTCTTTACCTTGTCAGTTCAATCTTTTTCTATTTTTGTTACTTTTTAAACACAATAATACTGGGTATTCTGCACTCTAATTTCCACACCTAAATTGAAGCAGAGATCTTCATAAAACCTTCCCCAAGAAGTTTTTAACACCATTTAGGAAGAAATTAAACAATCACTGCATACACTCCATAATCATTTATACAAGATGCAAAACTACATCACCTCAGCTAAGCAGTAGGCTTATAAATTGAACTATCAAAAGACCACTCCAGCTATCTTTATCTATACTTGAAATAAAAATAATTAAATATTTGCCATAGTGAATTTTTAGGATTTATCAAATTACATAATAAATTATTCAATACATCTCCAAACATGGATTTTTATGAATGTCTGTAGCAATGTATTCTAACAAAGAAAGCATTATTTCAATTAATTGTTGTCAGGAACACTATAATTTTATCGTGGTGTTTTATCAGATGTTTGTTCAATAAAGATCTGCTTATTTACTGGAAGAACCAAAACACCGTTTTCCCAAAAGGGGGGGGGGGGGGAATCAAACAAAGAGACGGTGCATTTCCCCAGAAATTCCAAGTTTCTCTCAGGTCAGCACTTCTCCCAAAAGTGTTTTCAACTTTTTCTTAGAGCTACAAGCCCAATATTTATTCAGGTTGTGCTTGTTTTCTTCCATCTTTTTCTTCTGCTTCTGTTTTACAGAGACACATAAGCTATGTCTGTATTAGCAAGCAGCGAGGACCAGTAAAAGCAGTTCTGTATAGTGGACTTCAATACACACTGTCTGCATTTGTTTGTTTTATTTTGGACTAGTCTAGTCCCGTTCGTGGCTGATTCCCCCCATTTATGGGACACTGATCCCATCAGTGTCCTCTTGAAGCACATCTGGCTTTGCCATTTTCAGTCCAAAAAGGAATCCAGTTCATGTGCTCCAAGACTGCTTGCTCCATGGTGTGAATCAAAGCTTACAGTAACTGGAGATGAGAGTTCCTGATCAGAACCCACACACTGAAACAGATGCACAGACTGAGACACCCTTCACAAAGCAAGACAATGAAACCCCCTGACCACACATGCATTGCCTGTTGCTTTATTTTGTCTTAGGCCAAGATGCATACTTGTATTTGGATTGAACGCTGACATTATTACACAAAAAAATTACAAAAATAATAATTATTATTACTGCTTTTACAGCAAACTTTTTATATGTACAACCTAACAAATGCACTAAAGTCATTCTTGAAAATAACTAATAAAAGATTCCACTGCAATGATACTTCATCTTTTTTTTTTCTTTTCCCCCGAAATTAAGGCAGAAACATACAATGCACTAAAATGAGTAAATGTGAAACTACAGGAAAAAATACTCATGTTTTAAATTATAAGCAAATATTGTAACATATAAATTATCAGGAGAGGATACTAGTAGTATCAATTAACACTTACAGCCAGTGCTTGCTACATTGCTACATTGGCACTTGTTAAGGAAAAACCATATGGAATTATCTAGACATTCTAGTTACTGCAGCATATGCAAAATCCCAAAATATGCACTACTGCATTTAGGTGGGATGAACTAAAATTGAAACCAACTGGAGCTATCCCTTTCCCTGACCTGTTCTGGACTGACGATACCCTAAATAGCACGTAAAGAGGCTGTCAATTAGATGGTATTTTCTTCTCCGTTTCTTCAGCACTTCCCATCGTTTGGGAAAAGAAAATTTGTACAGAAGAGAGTCAGCCAGAGATTCTCGTCAGTTAGTCTAGCTTAATATCAAAGAACATCCACAGTTGTGTTTACAGTTATTCTGCCACATCCTAATATAGGATGACCCCGTGACCTTCCTTCATCCCTTCTACTCCGTACCATCTGTCTTATACACACTCTCGACATTCTCCAGCAATTCAGAGTTCAAAAGCTTCCAGGCTGAGCCAGAAATTACATCTTTGTGTTTAACTGTCCTTCATGGAGCCATAACATCCTGTTGCAGTTAGTTCTAAAACTTAGTTACATGTTGTGTGAAGAAGTACTCCTTTTATTTGTTTTGAACACGCTCCTGATAATTTCATTTTGATGCCACCAGTTGTCATGTTATTAAAGACAGGGAACAATCATTCCCTTTCCACCTTCCCTATGTTACTCATGATATCACTGACCTTTTTCATATCCCTCTCTGCCATTTCTTTTCCAGAATGAACAGTTCTAGCCTATTTAACCATTTCTCATATGGAAGCCATTCTATTCCCTTGCGCACTCTTGTTGCTTTCCTCTATACATTGCTAATTCAATTAAACATTCTTCAAACGAGGACAAGAAGCATACATGGAATTCAAAAAGAAAGCTCAACATGGATTTCTAACATCACAAAAACATTTTCTGTTTTGTTCTTTACTCCTTTCCTAATAGTTCTTAATGTTATATTTGGTTTCAGGCCACTACTTAGCACTGACCAGAAATATTAAAAAACCCCACTTGTATTATTAGCTCCAAGATCTCTTTTCTGAATGGTAATAGCTTGTCTAAAGCTTGTTATTGAGTTTGCAAATTTAGAATTGTTTTTCCCCATGAATTATTTCACATTCTTCAACTCTGAATTTCATCTATGTCAATTAGAAAGCTGTCAGTTAACTTACTTTCACCAATGGCATGGATACATTAGTGGTGGACTAGGGCACTATTTTAGCCAGTAAAGCTCTTAGAGGTGAGCCATCTGAACATAATAGTAATGAAAACTGTCACTGAACCATTCCACCTGTGAGCTACAACAGTGAAGAATGTGAATGGAAGTCATTTCATAGGTTGCATGAACGCTGTTGTGTAAAGCCCATGATACAGCCTTTGGGCCCAAACAGCCAACTTTTTACCTGCTTGTATTGCCCCCATGGAAATTATTCTGGCACAGCTGAAAGGAAATTATGCAGGTATCTGGAGTACAAAGCACACTTCTTGGAGTACAATAATCCTTTTCCAGTGCTTACCTAGTCTCTGTGTGAACACATTTTTCCCTCTATCCAATCAGAATTTCCCCTGTTGCATCGTGTGTCTGTTGCCTCACATTCTTTCACTGTGCTCCTCTAAGACGACTCTGGTTCTATCTTCTTTAAAACCATCAATCCCTTTGGGCACCACTATTGACGAATACATGGATCAACATTTTTACTATACTTGTAAAAACACATCCTTTAACATATCTTTTTCTCATGCCACACAAAGACAAGAATCACGACATATATTTCACACAGAGGAATGAAGACATTCTATTAAAGCAATCTCACTACGTTTGGAGGAATTATTTAAAATACAGACTGCTTAAGGGCCACACAACAGATGTTCTGCATGAAAGGAAGTCCCGGTAACAAATTTCCAGGTAACTGTCTGCAAAGCTGAGCCCATCATACTACTCTAATAGTCCCAGGTCTTCTTGACACTGTAATTTCCTATGCTTCGTGGAGAATATTCAGTTTCCTTAATAAACAATGAGAAGGAAAGGATCAAGTCACTAATTCTAGTTCCCTATCACAGACGACCACATCACATAACGTTTTTCCAGAACTCCTGAACTCATCAAGATCTATTCTAGGACCACTTACCCTTTTTTCCCCTTCCCCTGCCCACACTATTTCAAGTAGCCACTCATTGCAGAATCTCTCTCTTTTGACAGGAACATTCTTGCATTCAAGCCAAGATTCAGGCTTAAGGGAGTTAAGGGACATTGAAGAATAAGTACAGGCTCATGCATGGACAGCACTACACCCAAATCTAGCTCACTTGAGAAGACCGTAAGAGTCCACACTGACTACCTTTTACGCTGCCATAGCTACACCTTTTAACAGGTCTTTGGCTAGCTGGACATCTTTGGTGCATCTAAATGAGACGCAGAGAAGGTGCATTAGGTCAGGCAACTCCTTTCTACCACCTCCTCCAGTAAGTTCTTTGTGACTGATCTTTTTAGATGGAAACACCTACTTGGAAACCTCTACCATCTTGCAAAAATACTGCAGGAATTCATAAAAATTGTGTTGTGATACAGCTTTTTAGTCAGTATAAGATATTTAATGCCAGAAACAGCAGCATTATTAGCACATGCAATCAGTTTACTGGAATAAAGGAGAAATATCACCTTTCTCAGTTACATAATGAGCCGTAAATTGGGGTTGTCATCTTTCTGGAGGTAATCAAGACAGTCCTCATTTGATGAACATGCACTTACCACAGAAAGGGAAAAAGCAATTGTCCTGACTCTGTACAGAATAAAGAAATCTAAATTCTATCAGCAAATGGCCAACAATCTGAATAAAGACAGCAGGCAAATGCAGAAATATCTTGCTTCTACTCTGTTGAGTCGCTTCTCTTGGTAATAAGGTACAGGAGAATGTGAGAAGGAGAGGATGTCTTCTACCAAGAAAAGACTTCATACCATTACTGAATCCCCCAATGGGAGATGTTAAGAGAGGACCTATAGTGACACTGCTTTCTTAAAGATGGTGTGATTTATACTGTTCTCAGCTCACAAAATGACTTTTCTATTTTTATTGCAATACAAAGAATCACAGAGAATCTTTTCCTACAAGTAAATGTCAAAAGGACTGTCACCACATTTGTATAAAGCCATGATTTATTATGGTTATTGCACAGTTGTTACAGAGATGAGTTCTGTTTTACTTTTCTGCTTATCTTTACTAAGAACTACGGGATAGGCGATTCAGTAGAAACAGCCCTGAGAGAAATGCTTGCAAGAGCAAAATGTGTCAGAGATATGAAATCATTCTTCCATCATGATGTCATAAAGAAGGCCGCAGATGCGTATTCTCCGCCTATTCCCCAAAATCCCACTGGAAGTTTATGTGACTTTACTGCTTTGCACAAAAATTCAATTTATACAAGCTTGATAGTATTTTCCATGATCATTTACTTCTAATTTAAATTCAGAGCAAATTTTTCAAGTGGTGTAAGAATGCTATAAAACCCAACCTCCTTCATTTTTCTGAGAAAATTTAAACAACTACAGCTAGGACTTGGAGTTATCTAAGGCCCTGAAAAGTTACCTATGGAGATTTTGTCCATTAGGATCAAACAGCATCAGCAAAGAGTACTGATAAGAATATGCTTTCCAAATACTCAATGAATAATGTATATCCCATTGCTTCTGTGGCAGATGTATTCCCAATTAAGTATGCAAAGCTATAAGAACTTGCTTAGTAACAAAATCCAGTTCCCACTGGATTAGTCCTGTGCCTACCAACATGGAAATAACAAGCCAAAGCTCACAAAGTTATACTAGTATTAACTAGCTTTAATGAAATCATGGAAGTGCCTAACAATTTATTTGAATTGGTTTATACATATATTCCTATTGTATTATAATGTTATTATACTATTTTTCCTTCTGTGTTCCTCCCTTGGACTCCCTCCTTTGTAGCCTTTTCTCTTAAAAAAAAAAAAAAAGAAGAAGAAGAAAAAAATCTACCTGTTATGTTTCGAATCACATGTTGTTGGTTTTTGGTTTAGGTTGGGTTTTTTTATGATTGACATTAAGTACATTAAAATTATAGCATAATTTTATCTACATTATTTGCTTCTGGTTTTTGGACAAAAGAATCTCTATATCTTGGAAAAGATCTGCAGGTAAAGCATGAATTATAGCTTCTGGGACATAAAGTCCCTATCCGACATTCACAAAAGAAACTAATACACAAGATATCCAGAGATGATACACTTCAAAACTATCAGAACATGACAAAACTGTTAGTTTGCATGAAAGTCCTTACAGAGTTATAGTCAATGTAATCAGGTAGAAATAGCTTGTATTGTTGGCTTGTTAATATCAATTTAGACCACCCACTGGTTCTTATTTATTTTTTATCATTGATTCTGCATCTTTCCTGCCCATATCATACAGCTAAATTCCTTCTAATATGACAAAGCCTTAAGGATTTATAGACATTTCTCAAACTGTAACAAATTGCTATTCTTGTTAGGGTTCCAGCTACAATCCCCATTGGAAAACTGTTAGGAGAGAGATACTACCAAAATGATCCCTGACTGCTGATGCAGAAATGAAGACAAATCATTTTTAGTCAAAATCAAAAAGGGCAGAAATAGTAGTAGAGTGAGGGAATTTATTAAGTTACAGTCATTTATCAGAAACAAAGAAAGAAAATTAATTAAAGACCCATAACAGCATTTAAAAGTTTTGAAGGTCTGTAAATCCTTAGTTTAATACTGCAGCTAAGAAACCCTACTTATTCATTAAAAATATACACCTGGGATCATCTTGTAAGAAATATTCAGCTTTTTTTCCTCCAGAAATCAGGTCACATGGAATCATAAGATAAACTTTATAAACTAAAATGATTTAGCATCCCAAGTTCGTGCTCTCCTTTTTTTTTTTTAATATAACAGACTGTATATAACAGACTGTACTATTATGATCAATATAAGCGAGGAGCATCAATGGACCTCCATATATCAGGAAGATACATGACCAGGACACAGCCACAGAGTCAACATTTAGATGCTCTAACAAAGGACAACAGAAATTTCTGCCAGCTAGGAAATTAATAACTTCTGTCTGTGAAATATTAAGAAAAAGAGAGGATTGTTTTCCCTTTGTCAATTTTTTTTGGTAAGTTTTCACTGAAAAAAAAAAAACCAAATCCTTTTTTCCACTCTTACAAATAATATAAAAATGACATCTGGTTTTAACAATAGGAGCTGCTGTTTGCTAAAATCAAGAGATCAGTAAAGTATGAAAAGCTTGAAAATCTACTCTGACATGGACATGCTCAGATAATTGGTATGAGTTACAAACAGAGGTTTGGGGTTTTTCATTTTGTGCAAGATACCAAAAGATCCGTTTAGTGAGACTCAACTGAGTTAACTGAGACTCAGTGGCCCCGATCAGAGCTTCTGATGATGAAATCCAAACAGAAGAGAAACATGGAGGAAATCTCCAGAGGGATCCACTGAGGACAGTTCCTACAAGTGTCTTAGTAAAAAAGCCAGTGTTTGACACCAGGAAGAAACATCAAATAGAGCAAAACTCCACATCCCCAAGACCAGGGCCTTCACTGTTACTGTTACATTTCCTTTTGTACCCAATGTGCTGCCAATGATCTTCCCTTTCAGTTCAATGGAACTACAGAGGTGACTAAATACAACAGTCTAGAATGCTTAAGCAACAGAGAAAAATGATACACAGCAAAGGCTCAGTGAGGTTTCTTACCTCTAGTCACTCACTTTCAAACAAACTCTGAAGAAGTAAGGAAAGACAGCCAAGGTCCCTCCCAGAAGAAGTGAGATCTTTCCCTCTTCTGGAAAAGTTTACAAGGGTTGAAATGGCCCACTGTGGAATTCGGGGGCGGGGGGGAGGAAACCAACAAAAAGCCCCAATACATTCTCTCTTTAGAGCTCACCATTTTTTATGTCTTTGGAGTGGACAATAAAGTTAAACACTTAAGGTTAAAAAGAACAAAATACATCCATTGCTGGTGTGCCAGTTACAATAGACATATGCTATGAAATCTCATACTTCCAGCCTAATAAAGCTGGCCTCCAGAAATCACAAGGAAATAATTTCCTTCTTCTAATTCCTTTCACAATTAACAAAGTGAAATTTAAGAGTTCAATAGCCTTATTCTCTTTTCTCACTTAAAACCAAGAGCAGCAGGGTTGTAGTCATCAAAGTCAGATGAATTTCTAAAGGATTTGAGAGACACTAGGCAAAACCAAGACTGCTGGACACTTACAAGAGGTTCTCTGCCTATGACCTCATGATTTCTCCAATTACTTTTCTGTTTCTTTCCCTCTACATCTGTCCAACTCTGCTATTCAATTGAACAGATTTTCCTCTACCTCATTTCCCTGAATCAGTTTTTCTCCCCATGCTATTTTCTCAACATGAAAATGAACAATTTGTTAGCCAGACAAAATCCTTGAAAAAATATTTGTTTCCTCACTATAAGATGCTCACCAGAGACTGTACTTGTTGCATATTGGCCCCCACATTGGTTTACATCATAACTTGTTTCCACAGCAAACAGAACCTGTTCTATTAATTACCCTACTGGAGACTCAGTTAGTGAGAGACTCCACTACAGCATGAAGTCCAACTCAAGGATTCGTCTGTAGAATTAATCTCTCATTTTTAAATCACCCTCACTTTCTAGAATTCTGTGAGGAAACGGAAGAAGAAGGGGAAAGAATCATTAGTAAGTTTATTGTTGAAAGAATTTATATTATTTGCTTCTACATTTAGTTCTGTAAGCATACCCAACCTGCAGTTCAGGTCTCCATCACACAGAATAAGATTGACCACTGTCACAGAACTGTAATATTTCAATATGAGGACAGAACAGGCATATGAATCAAAAGCTTGCCAAGATAATGGGTGGCAGAGATCAGATAATAAATAAGTACAGGTTTTAGCCCATCAGTAATAAAAATGTAGCTTGTCACATGCCTTATTGTAACCAGAATGCATGGAAAGCACATGCTGGCTCTGTAGATGAAGCCCTTCTCATCTTAGAAGGAATATCATAGAGTGTGAAAGGACTAGTGACAGAATTAAGGAATTAAGCAATCTATCCTAATACCTTTAAAATGAAAATGGAAGAGATAATCTTACATTACAGATCAGATTAGAAAAAGAGCAGCAGCAATCACGTAAAGCAAGGATAAGAAGTTTGGTTTTAATAAGGGACTTAAATGAGGATGTGACAGTCAGAGCAGTGAGTCAGGAAGATACTATTAACAGCAGTGTTCTGTAAGGAACTGAAGACAGAAAAAGGACAGGAAAAAATGGTCTGAGAGGAGATTACTGTTGTTGAGTGTAGAAACAATCAGATTATAGATAAGAGTTTGGAAAGCTTAAACACTACACATGGAGCTTGAAACAGAAGGCTGAACTGAGATGCAGAAAGGGTGGTTATAGCTACCTCAAAGCTCATGCAGAGGAGAAACGGGGTGAAAAAGCCTGCAAGAAAAAAGAAAAGTCCAAGTAGAAAATAAGAATGAAGAGACTGGTAAACCTCGGACAGATTTTGCTATATAGATCTGGTCCATTACACACACACATCACTTCACCCGCTCCCTTTTTCTGGTACCTCCTTTACTACAGCTCTCAAAATTTAAAACCTTCATTCAGGATGCCATTTTAGACTGAACGTAACATCACATATCTATCTGTATTTGTATCCTTCATTATACTGCACTTGCAAAGTAGAATTCTGGTAACAGATATTTATCTCTGCGACTGCTAAATATTTATGCTTCTCATCAAAAATTTCTGAACTGCAATCAACAGAACTGTTTGGTGCTATTTATATATGTAGCACTACTGTGCATTGCCTCTTACAGTGGCAATGTACTGGAGCTTCCCTGCTTGACATTAGTATCAAGGGCAAGCTACTGTATCAGTTTGCTCAGGAAACTGCAAAATTTATACTCATTAACATGGTACATTGAATGCTTCAGAGCAGCCTAGTAAAAAATTACTTTGAACTCCTATAATTCTTAGAAGACTACAAAACATTTTCCACAAAAAAAACTCTGCTATGAAACAGGACAAAACCATACAAATTCAGTTTCAATTTTCCCACCAGCATTCAAAACCTGAGCCAAGTCTTTTGATGTAGGACAACATGAAACCAAATCTAGCCATTTAACAGAAATTAACGAGATAAGGATAAGACAAACCTGACTGATAACATTTAAGGCTGTATAAAAATGTACAACTACATTGGGCATGAGGGGTAAATAAGGTCCACTGGAATTCTTTAAAACAACTTAAACCAAAACTGTTTTAATTATTTCTTCTCTCCTACTAATTTTTCTTTTCAGTTTGCCTTATTTTAATTTACTTGACTTTAAAACAAAGACAAGTGAAGGAGTCAGGATATGATCTCTGACCATATTTAGAAATAACTTGCAACATAAAAATGTAAAAAATTATGTAGGGATAGTCAGGAGATTTGGGTTTGGAATAATTTCTAGTTCAGATCATTTCATTTCCTACTCTTTTCCCTAAATGACTTAATAATGTCTCTATATGATGCTCTTCTGAGCCATTTAAAGAGGTAGCATGATATCAAATTTCAAGTTCTGAAGCTCTGTTCTATTAAGTGGATGTTTGAGATGGGTATTTGTAAAACGTGGAAAACTGCAAATGGAAAAAGTTAAATGCAATCAAAGATTTAAAAGTCAAGCAAATTAACTCCAACAGAGATGAACAGAACCATGATTTCAGGCTGTTGTGGTTTAACTCCAGCCAGGAACTAAGCCCCACACAGCCACTCGCTCACTCCCCTCGCATCGGGATGGGGGAGAGAATCAGAAGGGAAAAAGTGAGAAAACTCGTGGGTTGAGATAACGACAGTTTAATAGGTAAAGCAAAAGCTGCGCACGCAAGCAAAGCAAACCAAGGAATTCATTCACTACTTCCCATCAGCAGGCAGGTGTTCAGCCATCTCCAGGAAAGCAGGGCTCCATCATGCGTAATGGTTACTTGGGAAGACAAATGCCATCACTCTGAACGTGTCCCCCCCTTCCTTCTTCTTCCCCCAGCTTTATATGCTGAGCATGACATCATATGGCATGGAATATCCCTTCGGCCAGTTGGGGTCAGCTATCCTGGCTGTGTCCCCTCCCAACTTCTTGTGCCCCCCCAGCCTCCTTGCTGGTGGGGTGGGGTGAGAAGCAGAAAGGCCTTCACTCTGTGTGAGCACTGCTCAGCAATAAGGAAAACATCCCTGAATTATCAACACTGTTACGAGCACAAATCCAAAACATAGCCCCATGCTAGCTACTATGAAGAAAATTAACTCTACTCCAGCCAAAACCAGCACACAGGCTTATCCAACATTATCACTTTGTTCCATAAGAGCAGTAGTTACTAACGCAAATAATTCCTGCTTCCATCTTAAAGTGAAACCCATAGAGAAAGTGTATGGCTATATGTACGCCAGCACATAATACTCTTTAAAATGAGTGGGCTGTAGAATGAAGCAACTGATGTTTCCACACTATAGGTGTAGCACACAACCACACAAGTGTAAGGTCTCACTTCAGACCAGCTATAGTCTGATGCTATGGATTGACATTCCCTTAGTGGAGAGAGTATATTAGGTATGCTCTCGGAACAAATATTCTGGCTTAGTTTCATCTAAAAATAAAAAGAGTTCAGTTTGTGCTCTCTAAGACCACTTCATGGTGCAATCTAAAATTCAGTAAGTGGGGACTATGAAGAGAGACCTGATAAAATGTGAAACATTAATGTACATGTAACACAAGCGTAGTGGCATCATTGCCTAATTCCACTGTAAAAGTTATCTCATTAAACATTAGGAAAGGTTTGAAAACTGAAATGAAGAAACAACTGTAAAATACTAATTGAAAGGCAAGAAACTAGCAAAATGCCTTTAACATAATAAGCAATCTGTAGACATAAACAGAAGGGAAAAAACCAAACAAGCTAGAAACAAGACTTTTCAGTCTTAAATCTCAGGAGTCCTTCAGCGAGAATAAACAGTACTGTGAATGCAATGCTCAGTACTGATCTTCTAATACAAGAATCTTAGACCCTTTTGAACTTCAAGAGTTTACACAACTGAACTGATCTATATTCTTCCTTCTAGCACCTTGCAGCTATCACTCTTCCTAGCGCAGAGGACATTCCCTGTTTATTTGTGACTGGAAAACACTGATGTGAATCACACAATCATTCCAACACACCAGGGTCATGAGGTCACAAGGGATCACTTCCCATGGATCAGTTTTCTAATTCTATTTCAGCGTGGATAGCTTTTTTAATGAATTTTGTACGGTTGGTTAGCTTCTAGGTTTGAAACATGCACACAAGTCAGTTTAAGCCCAGGCCTTCATTTTGGCCAAAAATCTCTCAAACCATCAAATGACCATCATTGCTCACTGCTGTATCACCCACTTATATTTTGTCTAACCTCAATATTCAGACACCAAATGGGAGACCTTTAAGATTCTATCATCTGCAATGTAAAAAAATAAAAGGAGATGAGAATAAAGAAAATAGATGCTCCCTTTTTTTCCTTGAAGCTGCCATGTGAATAATACATCAGGGCAGGTCAGGAAAATCTAAACTTCTGAATCTTTTTTAATATGCCAGTGATTTCAGTGGACATTTTCTTTGTGATTCTTCAGCTTTACCTATCAGAATAGTAATTTGTAAGATCTGTTCCTTACATTCTTGGAGCTTTCATGCAGGAGATCCAGTCACATCTAAAAAAAAGTGAAATGTCTAATTACGCTGCCATGCAGAATGAAAGAAAGTTTGGAGAAAAACTCTGAAATTACTTTTAGTACACATTGGAAATAAGAGCTGACAAAACATTTCCATTTTTAATGGACATTCTTTCTAATGGAATTTTTCATTAAAATATGAAAACCATGTGAAAAGGGATGTGTCTTAAGTTATAAACAGTCAGAACTGACACAAAAATAATGTTAACGTTTATTTTAATCCATAAAACCTTGGGCAGGGGGAACTAGTAAACCTTCATAAAAGTAACTTCAAAACAGCAACTTTAAAATCAGTTTTCTCTTTCTGCACAACTCTGAACCAGAGTAAAATCAGTACTGAAAAACACATTTAGTTTACAAAGGGCCATTTTGTAAACATTCTTCCTAATGTGTCCCCAATGATGTCATTGTGTTAGAACAAATGAGTAAAAAAAGTTTACTGTGCATACAGAATTCTTAGCACAATGCAAGAAAACTGAAAGTAAAGTCCTGCATTTCTGGTAAATTTATGTATGAATGATGGTTACACTTTGATAAAGGAGAAAAAAGTACAGGTCTTATACAGTTTGTTAAAAAGTGTATCATCTTCCTCAAAATACATGTTTTGTGAATGCAAAAATGACTAATAAAAGAACACAAAAAATAGACTGAGACTAGAATAGCAGTAGCAGTCTGAAATAGACAAATACTTTGTTGGGGGGGCTCTTTAGTATGAATTCAATAAAGCTATAAATGTCATCCTCCTTTGTGCAATGAGCAAGCCACTCCACTTATTCCAGTTTTGTAAATAAAAAAAAAGAACAAAATTTAAAGAAGATAACATTTCTGGCTACATCAAAGGGGAAAAAAAATTGATCTCTGGGTAACAGACTTACTTAAATAAGATATTATGTACAGCATTTAGAGCTGTTTGATGTTTTAATGATCTTCCACTTAATAGCTCTTTTAAAGAGTTACCACACAAGTATTTCTCAGGCTGACCTACCACTAAGAAGGAAAAAAACCATTTATGTGCAGTAGCAGAAGCTATCAAAGGCTGAAGTAATTTTTACTTAGTAAAATGACACAGGTGCTATATAAACAGCTTAGAATATAATAACAATATAGCAATAATCAGAGTACCCTCCTATGCTGAGAAGGAGTTACTCTAGTTAGGCTGGGCAATATAGTTTCTTATCAAAATTTTAAAATTAAAGATGACTGTACTGCAGTGATTTATTCTGATCCTCATAGACATTGTAATTATTGTAATAAAGATAAGAGGGTATAGTTAGCTGAAAGTAATTACTAAAACATAAGTTATTAATAGATAAGAGTTAGTTAAGCAGGACAGGAGAAATGTTAGTTGCTACTGTTTTTATGGTAAATTCTTATGCTGGTTATTATGTCAATGGGACCACATAAAGGTACTTTGCACGTGTAATGGAAGGAAATTACAAACTTGACTAAAATAAATCACATTTTTAACATAGCAGTTCTTTCAGCTGAGGCTCTGATTGATACATTTGACAGCCCTGTATGCCTTCACCCTGACATACTGTTATTTGGAACAGTTTGTAATATTCCCTTTTTGTCTGTGAAAAGACATTTTAATTGAAAAATCATTTGCCCATAAAATTATCATCATCAATTTACATTCTACAAAGGGACTCCATTATGACCATAAAATAATTTGTAAGTGGATTCATTCTACCCACTAAATCACTTTACATTATTCTGTGAACAGAATGATTAAAGCAGGTTAGCATTTTGCTGGCAAAGTAATTACGTTGTTATGCATTTCAGCCACACAGATACTTACCATAGCTAGTCCATTTATCTTGGTGACAGAACATCTATACTAAATGGGCAGAATACATTTTATTTACGTGATGCAATTCATTTAATTCACAAAATACTTTTAAACTTAGTTTTTGTCATCAGGATAGCTTTATCTATTTATTTATTTAGCTTTCCCGTAGAACAAATATAAACTTGCATATAACTAATGATCAGAATTTGTAAGTGAGTTTTAAGAAAAAGCGAAAATAAATTATCTAGTAGAAGTAGGTCAGCTACATAGAACTTACCTGTTTAGACCAGGGAAAATCTACACAGGATGACCTGGTGCAAGAGTCTTCTCTTTGGGACTAAATTGCTCTTATTAATGAGTTAGAAAAGGGAAATGAGAACTCAATACCGAGGGTAACAGCCATGGTGTTTCAGTATATCATAAAACACAATCTGAATGAAAGCTTGGTAGTTGGCTTGCTCACTGTGGTGACCAGTATTGACCATGTATGTCACATCCTAACAAGCAGTAAGCCATGCATACGTGCATCACAACCCACAAAAGTTTGGCTGAAAGCTACCTTTTCCCAGTGCAGAGAATACCAAAACAACCAGTGGACACTTACACAAAATCCTGCTGTAGTTTCACCTATTACTTCAGCAACACTAAACAGCTTGTTCCCACTCCCAAACTCTGGACTGTGATCAGTATCCAGCTCTTGGTATTTGATCATCGGTATACACATGCTCACTTGACAACATACAGACAAACATATAGATAACAGCTATAATAATTAATAAGCAGCACTGGTAATTTTACATCTCTATAACATCACCAGGGGACTCCCCATCATCCTGCAACTAAAAAGATCTCTGTGACTGTTGGATTCAGTTGAACCTACTGTAGGTAAACTAACTATATTGTCTACATTGAAAAATACACGCAAATGTGTAAGCCTGGACACTTAAAACTGAGTTTCTCAGCTAGTGAGGATTTCAAGTCCATTTGCAGGAGTTCTACTGGTGTAAAAATAACAGGAGGAAGAGACACTATGAAGCCATCCAAAAGATCCATCTCTTCCATGTTCTGTAGTTTCAAGGTAAGAATAGTGAAAAGGCTCGTTCAGATTTCTAAATACGCTAAGAATGCCAAACTTTTAAAGAAATAGTCAGAAAAAAACTTAATTACTGGAAAGCCAACTAATTGTAAGATTCACAATTCTATTGAAGTTTTCAGTTCAAAAAGACTAGTAAGTAAGTATATAGACCTGACAATTACCTTTTGCAAAGGAAATGTACCCCTGCATTTTTATATTTGAAAATCCAAAATCAGCACAGACACACCACTGAACAAATATAACTACGTAAAAGGAGGTGAAAAAACATTCAAATTTCCTCAAAACTACACTCAGAGTTTGTATTATGGATGCAAACAAAGGCCACACCATATATTTGTTGACAAATATATTTTAAAGTGTTACTGTCAAGAAGAATGAAATCACAACCAGGTAATGGCAAACAATCCCTATGAACGTTTTTTCAAGACGAAGTTATTTATGCTGGCGCCGTACCACATTTTATTTTATTGCTTGATCAGTCACAGGTAACTTAGACAATAAACGTATACATAGCTCTCTAGTAATTTTGCACATGTCCTTCTTAATAATTAAAAGAAGCATGAAAAACTAAAGATTATGGAAGTAATTAAACTGCTGTAACATTCTGATTGTTGCAATATTACAAGAAAACATTTCATTCTTTACAGATATTAACTATTAGTCTGCTATACATATTAATAGTAGTCTAAGATTTCATTTACCATTTGCCTAATTCTGTGTGTTAAGAATACATTCTGTATAGTTGATCTAGTTCACAGTTTCACAACTCATTTGATTTCTAAAATAACAAATTCTTCAACTGTATAATTGTGAGGGCAAAGTAAATCAGAAGAACATAATTTCTTCAGGTATTCTTTCTTGGAAAAACATAAGAAAAAATACAATTCTTCAACACAATTCATCATGGTTAAGTTTAATTCAGACATTTGACGCAGCTTTACTACCATATACTGAAAGTGTTAAGTGAGCATTTCGTATCCACAAATGTTTCACATTTTAGTCTTGCATGTTATTACCTCAGGCATTTTTCTTATTCAAAATTCTGCCTTTGCCTTTGAATTTTGAGTGCAAATAGAGCTACAAATGGAAAATGAAATTTAAGAGAAATAAAGAATACAAGATTATATGATTCATAGCTCTCACAAAATAATGACCTGGTCCTGCAATCACTACACAAGCTCTCTTATGCATAAGTTGTCCCACTGAGTTCAACTTACCACAAGACTTAAACACACAGATTACAGAGGATTGTGTATTTAACATCTCTTTCACTTAACAAAGACTTTCTAACATGATTAGATTTCAGTAGGCGTTTAAGCTATTAGTGAATTTTCCCATTATTGCAAATATAATGTCCACACATTGATAAATTCAAAGACTTAACTATGTAAGTGATATGATTGGTGAGGTTCGTGAAGAGGCACAGGCCTTATTTTTTCTTTTCTTCTTCAAAGAAAAGTTGCAAGTTTTAAACAGAATATCATCTCTCAGGGATCAGTTAAGATCACAGCTGACACAATACTAAAACTGAATAGACACAGAAGCTGAATCATTCTTTCCAGTACAGAAATTACCTCTCCAGAGGCAAACTAAAGTGCACCGCTATTAGTGTGCAGAAAAGAAACATGCCTAAATTGCATCTTGCTCCATTATAAAGGTATAGTAAATCCATTTTATCTCATATATTTATCTAATAACATTTAAAATGCTTAAGTCCTCTGAAAATAGGAAAGTTCACTATTTTTTATTTTATATGAAAACTTCATGGACATATCAACAATGCTAAAACCACTCCCTTTATTGTAAAAATTGTACCTGTTTGGTAGTTACATTGCAGGTAACATATGGAAAAAACATACATATTGCTTCCCAATGGACAAATACAAGTGCAAAAGAATCCATCTCTAAACACCTCATTTCATTGAAGGAGAGCCATACTGGTGACAACGGAGATTCCACAAAAAAGTCAGCTCTTATGTGGGAACCTTTCCATTATTCAACCAAACTTTCCACACCTGTAATAAAGGATGTTGCTAAATTATCTTCATATGTTTTCTGTCTTTCTGACTTCCCTTGACTATGCATGTCTGCCTTGGCGACTGCAATGCCATGACTGAGCTGATTCTATGATTGACTGGCAACCACCATTCTGTCTGCCCCTTCTGATGGCAGAGTAAAGCATTCAGAACAACAGCTAAGCCACATGTAGGCCACAAATCCTGTTTTAGACAAAATATGCCCAAGTAGCTGTCATTATGATCTTAGATACTCACATAAATAGTGCCACTAGTTACAGATAACTTAAAACAGCAATTATTTCTCCAGAAAACAAAACGTCAAAACCTGATTATTTAGATATTTGTGTGTGCTAATTTAGACAGTCACAGCATTCATACAACTCTCCTACCATGATTAAATATAACTTACATTTAACAAAAAGAAACAAACAAAAAAACATGGAAAAGATCTCCACACATACAGCCTTTCATGACACTCTTACACCATAACTGAGCTCTTGACTCAAGGAAAAAAGAAAGAAAATTACTTTTGCTTCACCACAAGTTTGTTACATCAGCCCAATAACTTCCTCACAAGCACCAGTTAAATTTTTTCAAGTTATCTAGGGGTTCTTTAAGGGTTTCGTTGTTTGGCTGGGTTTTTTTTTTTTTTGGAAGTAACTGATATATTTAGATGAAGAACCATGCACCAATTGCTAGGTGAGCATAATAGTATATTTTTATTTGATGTTCAACTCTTTTTTTTTTTTTTTTAATCTGAAGAAATTGTGCTTGTAGCAATACCATTCCTGTTAAAAGAACTCACAAACTGGTTTCATTCCACAACTGCACAGCCTTTATAAGCTGACAGCCGCACTACAGCTCTCCAAACACACTCCATTCTCATTAAATGACTAATCTAAACCCAATCAACCAAAACACATAGAATAACTGCATAGAATACAAATGTTTTACTCCCAAAGTGGAACTCAAATTAAAGTAAATCACAGTTATATCTCAGATCTGAGTGACCACCCTTCAAAAATAATTTACTACAAAAAATAATAGCTGAAAAAATCAAGTATTTTCCTTAGTAGCATCAGATTATTACAATCAATTACCTAGGTAAATGATTAATATACTTATGAATTTCAACAACAACATTATGTAGGCAACGACCTACAGGCAGTTAACAAATTTCTAACAATACTGGAATAAACAGACTTTGTTAAAAATAAATGTCAATATTGAATAATTAAAATTATTTCTACTTGGGGGATATTGTCTGAAGACAAATTTTATGTTTATCTAATTCCTAGTATAGTACGTATCTGCAAATAAATGGTATAGTAATCCTTAGAAACTGGTTGAACACAGAACATGTACATTATCTTGCACACCAAATTTGACCAGACAATCATTATTTTAAGTATTATATCTAGTTGCTCTATTCCTTGCTACCTATTGGAACTGTTCCTTCCTTAGATCCAATATAATACATCTACCTAGGATGTGCACTATAATGTGCATAAAACATACCCACTCGTAAGTTCCAGCAAATCTCCAGTTTAAAACAAGTGGCTCATACACAAGAATTTCCTTTGCTTGGCTGATATTTGCAGGCTACATGGCAAATTCAGAGACAGCACAAGCAGTGACAAGAGTGATGCTGTATAGCTTTGACACAAAAGGTCCTGGTCCCTGGAAGAAAAGACAACATCCATCCTTCCCTTACTGTCTCCATAGTATGCAGGATCATCGAGAAGAAGGGATAAATTAAAACAATCTTAACTGCCACTCTCCCTAATACTCCCCATTGACTGTTTCTTTCCATTATAAAGCGTGTCCTTCTGCTCCCTGACATTTTTCCAGTAAGTTAAACTGGTAAACCAGCTGAAAGATAGTATAGTTGTGCATTCCTTTGTACACAAGTACAAAGCCACATAAGTTGAGAAAATTAATTGTCTTATAGTCTACTGGGGATCTAAACATGAACCGTAATTTGGTGGGGGAGGTTGTTGTTGTTTTGCTTTTAAATAAGCAGAACACATTGGGCTTGTCTGCAGCATGTACAAAGATTCTTCTAGTTCCATCATTCTTGGTTCCTAGTCTGAACCCCACCAGTGCACTACTTAGCCACCCCTCTAGCTGTCCAAGAAGACTAAAATTATGACAACATTCAGAAACTGAAAGTTAAGACATCAGAAAAACAGAGCCAGGACTGCCTAAGAACAAGGGAAAGGAAAAAGGAAAGGAAAGAAATTAACACAGGTACCTAAGGGTCACAAAAGCATGTTGAACACACTACTCTTAAAACCACCTATTTATATCATTCCACCTGAAAATCAGTAGAAATTAAAGTGTCTAGACACTATTGTAAAAGTTTTTATTAGTACCTTCAGTCATCTCTAAATACCTCGGAAAAATTTTCTGTGTTTGTCCTGGTTTCGGCTGGGACAGAGTTAACTTTCTTTTTTAGTAGCTGGTACAGTGCTGTGTTTTGGATTTAGTGTGAGAATAATGTTGATAACACACTGATGTTTTAGTTGTTGCTAAGTAGCGCTTATCTTAAGCCAAGGACTTTCCAGTTTCCCATGCTCTGCCAGCAAGCAGGTGTGCAAGAAGCTGGGAGGGAGCAGAGCCAGGACAGCTGACCTGAACTAGCCAAAGGGGTATTCCATACCATGGAACGTCATGCTCAGTATATAAACAGGGGGGAGTTGGCCGGGAGGGGTGGATCGCTGCTCAGGAACCAACTGGGCATCGGTCAGCGGGTGGTGAGCAATTGCATTGTGCATCACTGTTCCCCCCCCCTTCCTTTTTTTGTTGTATTCCTTTTCATTACTATTATTATTATATTTCATTATTACTATTGTTAGTATTATATTTTACTTTAGTTACTAAACTGTTCTTATCTCATCCCATGAGTGTTACTTTTTTTCCTTTCCTTTCCTCCTCCTCACCCCACTGGGAGGGGGAGGGGGAAATGGCTGCGTGGTGCTTAGTTGCTGACTGGGGTTAAACCATGACAGTGTTGCACTGGCTTTTAATAAGATGTCTACTCCTAGGTGGCCATTTGAAGAGCAAGCAATTTAGAAAGTGTACTCCGTGAAAGGTTTCTATCTTTATTTTGCCCATACCAGAACTATCCAAAATCCTAATAAAACCTCCATATCTAGCCATTGCAAACAGAAGATTCTTATAAAGTTTCTTTAAAGCACTCTAAGCTGTTTAAAACACATCACTAACTGTGATGAGAGACAATTCAGTATCTAAGCAGACTGTTTTGATTTTTTTTTTTCAAGGCACAGGACATGGAAGCTCAAACTCCATTAACCAGCCACAGAAAGGGTAACAAAAGGAATTATTTAGCCACAAGTAATTCTAGTGTCTGGGGGGAAGAAAGGGGAAAAAAAAAAAAAAAAAAAGGCATTGTCTCCCACATTCTGGATAGTCAACCCTGGAGACTATTTAAGTACCATAGTTCACTGGAAGTATCAGACCTCAATCCTCTGCTTCACAACTTTTAATGGTTACTTGTCCAGTCAAAACCAAAGGTAGAAGAATAAACTATGTCATGTATCAAGATCCTCCATTCTGTCACCTGAATCATCTTCTTTTAGTAAATCATCCATGAAAGCCTAAGTGAGATTGCTGGGCTGGGAAAACTGCTGTCTCTTGTACATAAGGTTGTTCATTCAACAGGTAACAGAAGTTTTGTTTTGAAAAATGGAAAAACTGATCTTTCACTAGTCTGGCCACCCAGACAGTTTATCACAAGTCCTGAAAGAATATGGAATCCAGTGATTTGAGGGGTGCAGAATCCAGGCAGGGATACAGAGATGTACATAATCAAAACTTTCACAAATCCCAACTGTTCTTTTCCAAACATGCATGTTTAGGCTTTCCCCCCCCCCCATGTTAAAGTTCAATTTAACGTTTTAAACTTCCCAGAATTATACTTGTAGTCAGGATTATATAATACAGCCTATGAGACTAATAGATAAAGCTTTACAATTTTAAGTAAAACTTAATGAAACGTGCACATATATTTGGATTTGGGACAGATTTTTGAAGATCCTGTTTTTTCATCTGATCATTTCTTTCTCTTAACAAAAAGAAATCACATGACAATTTTGGGGCATAAAATTAAGTTTGCCTTTGGATAACTTTAAATATCTGATCCCACAACCGGCCTGCTGTTTTGATGTCCTTATTGATGATTCCATTTTTTCAGACCTGTATGTTCACAGCTGGCTCATTTGAGCAAGGCCACATAAAGTTTTATAAAGAGTTTGATATTCTGGATTTATTCGGGGCGAAAAATAAAAAATAATAAAAAAAAAAAACCTTTGAAAACTTAAAGGAAGAATACTTCAACTCTACCTTTCTTTTAAAAGTGGAATCTGAAGTTCTCTCATTCTGCTATTGACCTGCTGTAGAAACTTCCTTGGACAATTAATTTCAGAACTCTGTTTCTCCATGCATTTAGTGGGGGCCATAAATTATGTTTGTCTTCACTACTAAATCATTTTTAAATCCACAAAATATACACTGAATGACCAAACAGGATTTATAAATAATAGCAAGCCATAAACTACATAAATAAATGCCTAAGGTTTTTGTCATGTTCATTTTTTTCTTAGATACCTACAGTTATACGGATCTAATTTGTGAAAATATTTCAAGGTACTCCATGGACACAACTGCTAGTTTTATATTTCTCTTGCAAATGAACAGCTCATCATATATTCTTTTGTTATACTTCTAATTGGTTATCTTAAATTGTCCTGTGACTGCAACAAGCAGTTCCAAACATTTGTGATTATGAAATCTTAACTGCCTCTTTGCAAGTGTTCCAGAAACATTGCAAAATAAGACAAAATTGACAAGCACCATTTTTAGATGACTTATTTCATCCCATCTGTTCTTTTAACAATTCTACTCAATAGACCCTCCTATGCCTTCACTAGTATGTTCTTAAAATAATACTATTAGCACTTCCTTTATGAAAGCTTTAAGTTAATATATAGATACTCAGCTGATGTAAAGTATCTAATCTCCTGTGAAATCAATGGAGCAAGATTAATTCACATCACTGAAAAAATATAGCCTACATTGTTTCAAAACAGTCTCCTATTCTTGGTACTCTGTAATCCAAGTGTCCTCCAATAAAATATACTGGTGGAACATATGCATCTCTGTATGATTTTATAGATCAAGAAGGCCAGCATCAAGGAAGCTAGTAATAATATATAGGTACATATTATTACATCACTGGTACAATTTTTGCTTTGGAAGAAATGTGTTTTATTTAAATAATGAGGGAAGGGGGATATCAAGCCTTGCCCTTAAACACAAAGTAAAGAAATATAAAGAAGTACAGCATGGGATACTGTCACTTAGGTGCTCAAAAACTATGCTAAATCAGATTCTTTACAAAAATTATTTGGAGCTTATTCATTTAATCAGTTATTTAATTATGAATAAAACTGTTAGAGCTATGAAAAGCACAAATACACTTGGAGGCCTTAACGGGTAAATACAATTATATACTGTAATAAAACCTAGCACAGATCTTTTCAGCCTGTCGTTCAGAGCACTCAGATACGCTTTTGGAGAAGCATAAACAATGCAAAAACCTATAATTGCAATGTCAGTCATGGTGTCCATACAGAATACCAAGTACAAAATCATATCTTACTTGATTTATTTCCACGGGTCTTTGGCAAAATAAAAAACTACAAAGCCAACTGCAGAAGCACAGTGTCCTCTGCTGGGGAAACTAACTTAGACTTCTTACCTGAACATAAGGGGGGAAAAAGCCCGTGACTCTCATAACCAGAATTGAGCTAGTTCAATCAATCACTGTTGCAAAAATCCCATTTTTCACAACAGACATAAAAACAGTAGGAGACAGAAGACCATCCTGGAGATACTGCTTCAGTGACTTCTAACAATTCTGACTTGATTAACAGCTCAATAGCCATTACTTATATAATTCACCATAAGTGATCTTAAAATACTTTACTTTTTCATGTATACTGTTATTATTGAAAATGACCAATTGAACCATTTGTCAAAGCTAACTAAAAGGGCGCTGAGCACAAATATGTTCTTAATCTTTTTTCTTTTTTTTTTTTTTTAAATAAGATCAGAATCAGCTACAAAATGTGCCATCTGTAATTTAGAATGGAACAAGGACTGCAGCATAAGTCAATAGCTCTCTTCGATTTCTGGATGTGATCAATTCGACTGTGTATCTGAAGAAGCTGCAGCTTTTTCTTCCAGGAAAATAAATAAGATATCTCATTCTAAACTGAGGTACAAAGAAAAAACCCACACCTACCCTGGGTGAATTCTCCCTCATAGCAACAGTCAACAGTGCAAGGGTGTAAACTTGTAAACTTAACTGAACGAAATAGGATGCAACTATCAGAAGCATCTCTCCAACTTGAATGGCATTTACATTTGAATGTTAAATATAGCATTTGAGGGAAAAAATGAACAAATGCATAGAAAAATAATAAAGCAAATAACAGAAGCATCAACCACTAACCACAACCAATAATAAACAATAGCTTTTGTATATAAATGAATTCACAGGTCACATCCTTATACATTGCTTCTATACTTTAAGACAAGCTCAATAAGAACAAACTCTTTTTCAGACAGCAAATGTCTTATCTGCACAGAAATATTCCTTTATATTTAAACCAGCTGAAACAGTTAAATTTTTTGCTCAGTCAACCAGCCTAATACTGAAGTAACCTCACAGCAGTGATACAATGAAGTGAAATTAACTGTCTTCACGGACATGATGTGTTGCTGCATACCAAATGTTCACTGCTGATGCACGGCAAACATCTTAGTCTTAGTTTGCACTATTAAAAGTCCCAACATGCACTGATAATAAAAACTGAGTACATACCCAGAGTGGAAACAAATCTCTTAGTAAAAAGGAATATGGACAGGACAGAACATAGCTTGTACTGATCTGAAACACTGCAGAAGATAGCATGGCTATCAACAAGGTAAAAACAGGCAAAACAAATTGTCTTACTGTGTATTAGTTGTACCCCTAAAAATGCCATCTGCTCTTCACTTAAAACAGGCAAGAACCACCTCTCTTCAAGACAGGCTGGCAATGCTTAAAATCTTAAAATATAGTGAAAAATCATATGAACCTTTCACTCTAATATTGAGTGACCAATGGATGATGGAAAGAGACTCAAAATGTGTTAATTTGGCAAATTCATCTCCCTGTCAAAATACATTCTACTCCAGCTCTTCATTTTTAAAAATCTTGCAAACACCTTTTTTGGAGTTCTTTAATGGGCTTGTGGAAATTATAACCAAGGTTGTTGCATTTAGTTAAATCAGTAAGCCAGCATCTTTTTTAAACCATCCTAGTTTGTATGGCTGTATGTGAACAGCAACCGAAAAACTAAAAATTGTCAGTAGTAGTATGATTTGGAATTGCTGACCATTAAACCAGTGTGGTCTTATCCATTTGTTTAATTCACATGGACATAATTTATAATGCCTCTTGAAAAATATTCTGATTTAGTCCCGGGTTTGTGGCACAACAAGAGCTTAACGATCTGGATTTTTTCACATCAGAAATTAGCCGTCTTGAATCTGTTGTTTTAATGCATATATGATTTTCATCCACAGGTTCCTTTCATGCATCATTTCAAATTAATTCTGCTGTGCATTATGCATAGTTCAGTAGCAAATGAAGGGAAGGCTGTGTTGGCAGATCAAGGAGAAAATTCTAAGGCAGGTACGCTTATACACATCAGAAGTCCAGCCTGCTCCTAACAAATCAAAACTGCTAATGACACCACTGGAAAAAAAATGGCCCCATCATACCTTTCTGCCTCCAACAGTACGGAGATGTAAATGTTTTAAATATTCTATAGTTCTTCAGAATGCATGATTTCTTGTATCTTACATCTAATGACGATAAAAGTAAATCTCCTTTATTCCAAGAGTACGTTAACTGTTCTAACCCTCAAAACAAGTCCTATGTCTGCCTTCAATCATGCCCATGTCTACATCATACAAAATTATACAAAAACATAAAGCACTTTTGATCAGAGTAGGTACTTGATGGTCACAGGAGGAAGTATAGCTAGAAAGTCTGGGAAGAAAGACATAGACCTTTTCCCAGCTTCTGCCTGCAAGAGAGAGTTGTAGCAAAACAAAAGGCGGGGTCAGGCTATAATACTCAGAATATAATTACAAGAGCGATATCAATTCTTACATGTTTACAGATCCAAAGCTCCCTGACACTACCATGTACGACTTCAGTAAATAGCACCAGGAACTACCAGTGCCAAAGAAAATTCTTTCTTCAAAGAATGTAAATGATGGATTAGTCTGGATCCGAAGTCCAGAAAGATTGCACAGTTTCAAAATATCAACAATAAAATTGTGTCATAAAGATCAGAAAGCAAATTTACAGCAACAGAATGCTCACAGTATGAGATGCAGTACAGCAAAAAGAGCTTACTTTGTATTTGTGTAACTGTGTAGGAACTGGCATAGTGAATGAATGCACTTATATACCATCCAAGACAAAGGATCTACCCAAGACCAAGACATTCTCGTAGCTGCAATGTGATTTTCAACAGGAATTTTCATTTCCGAAGTTTCAGAGTTTCATTTATGTAGAAGGGGGGATTCTACTGCTCTTTTTAAACTACTTCACCTTCTCTTTTAATATGCTTTAAAATCCACAGATAAAAATGATATACCATACCTACATATTATATTATTATGTGTTCAACTGAGTGTCTGATTTACAATTATGATGACCACAGCTCCATGTGCACATTGGCCAGTTGCACGTGCTAATTTCATTCGTGTACATAATAACCCAATTGGTTTGCACAACTGTAATCTTTATTTGCTTGAAGATTCCAAACTCTGTTTCGAGATTAGCTTCATTCATTCAAAACATACCTTTCATGAAAAGGACCCAACAACTCATCTTAACCGTGACTGCATTCATGCAACCGAAAGTCAGCTAGGTACACAGCCAAAAATCAAGGACTTGTGTATGTATACAGGGGGAAATACTCTCAGATAAGGATAAAGAAGACTTTTTCTCTGAACTAGAACCAAACATTATTTCTCTGAATTAAATGATAAATTTAAAGACAATAGGAGGGAAAGATAATTCTATTTTGCCATTAATAGCCGTTCCAAGTAAGATAACCATGTAGCAGCTAAATTAGATAGCCCAGCAAGCTAGAACTCTAAGCAGTTATAAAGCATTTATCAGAATTGTACTTAAGCCTAAGACCAACTTGACTAGAGACAGTAGATACTATACAGTAGATATGGTACAACAGATGCGTTTCTTGTCTTTAAATATTCAAATAAACACTTTATCTACAGGTTTGCATGGAAACACAGAAAGACTAGACAGCAAAAAAATCAAACAGTTATTCATTTAGCAATTATGAAAAAAGAATGAATCTTTTTTATAACAAAATATCCCATCTAGAAACCATGGTTGTATCTGTTCTGCTGCATGTAGACCTTTTTAAGGCACTCCTCTGTAAAATGTTACTGGAAAATCCACCCATATCAATTCACAGTGATCGTATTTTTATATATATAATATACACGGCAAAGCACATATTAACATGCAGGAATAATCGTATCCTAATAGCATTTCACTTGTCTCCTGATCTCTTTTAAAAGCCAACTGCCTTGCACATTTTTCCTCTTTTCTCTCGCACAGGACCTTTATACCCATCTCTGCTATCACTCATCAGACACACTCCCAGGGATGTAAAGCAGCAGAATAATTTAATGCCTTTGATCTACATGGAGTTCCCGTAGCAGTGCTCAGCTCACTAAAAATGTCATTCAAATCTATCACTGCATCTCTAATGTTAGATTATTTTAGGCCATCAAAGTCTAGAACTACCTATAATTGTTCAGTTAGTCCATCAATATATTCATTTTCTGGAATGAGGAGTAGAGAGGGGGGAGAACTAGACTTTGTATTGTATAGATGATAAAGAGGATTGCTGTTTCAGCTTGAACAGATTCCATAGAAGTTTTATGTTTCCAAGTCTACTAATGGAGTAAGAGTGTCACCACTCCTGTCTGCCGGTAAAAATAAGGAAAAGCTACCACAATCATTTACTTGAATTCAAAGCACTGCCAGTGTGATCCCCTAAGGCTGCTTTCTGAAGCTGGAAATAAATGATTTTTCCTCTTTGTTTGCTACGCCAAGAAAAGATAACGCAGCACTTTCAGTTAACATTTGTCTGTGAAGCACATTATCCCTCCAGGAGTAATACGTGGGAGTAGCACAGACATAGTGTTTCAAATTAATCAGGAATAGGATTAATCATGCAAGAAATAGAAGTTAAAATGTAATATTTAAAAATAAAGTTAGAGCAGTAGCAAAGTATAATTAAAATATTCTTCCCAGCTACCATTTCTGCCGCCATCTTAAGTTTGATTTTATCGGTTACCTTCCTCTGTTTTTTAATTTCTCAGCCATAATGTGTTACTGTACAAACTTGCCATTTATTAAAGCCTAGTTAGAAATGCTTGAGCTTTTTCCCTATTCCCTCATTTTTTAGCAAAACTTTTGATCTGCACGTAAGATCTGAATGACTTCAGAGCAGCACATGGGGACAGTGGACTATGGAGTGCCAGGGAGCAGCACTTAAGAGAGCGGAAGGTAAGAACTGAACAGGTGGATAAAGGGAGTGTTGGTCCTGGTGAGAACTGACAATGAAAATTAAAGCAGAATTTTAGAGCACACTCAAAATAATGCCATATGAGTGTCACAAATAAGCACAAGAAATCTGAACATGATACATAACACAAAAGGATAGCAGTGGAAGGGCAAGTGGCAAGGTTCACCAAGAGCTATGTGTCATCTGAATGGGGAAGAATTTTCACACTGCAGAATTCATATGTCAATCACTTGGTCAGGATTGCTATAATTAGAAAAACGGACTAGCATGCTTATTCTCTCCTCCTCCTCACATGTGGTATCTTAATTTCAATCAAAAAACATTTAATTTACTAAACTCAGGTTTCTCAGTGAATTATGCCAGGACCTCTCTAATTCCTTCAGCTGCAATTTCCACTAACTGTAATACAGTAACAAGAAACATTACATTATTTGAAAAAGATATGTATAACGAACTGCTGGCAGAAGAACAGCAAAGGAAATATTTATTTCATGTGCATATCATGCATCTTCTTGTATTTATTTGCCACAGTAAGTACTAACAATGATTGCTCAAAACTTTTCATTTTTACCTGACTGGAAGCTGTTTTCTTACCAGAATCATAGTTTTATTATTTCCTATAAATACAGCAAAAAACTAAGAGTATATATAATAATGAGTCTATGCTGATCGGCTGCATTAAATTAAATTGGCTATATTAAATTCAAGGACAGTAATCATCTGTCCTTATTTTCACATGCTCCAAACTTACTTCTATTTAAACAACAGAGATTAATACTTTATTTCTGCATGATCACACTGAAGCAGTATGCAATTGCTTCCCTGGAATCACGTTTTCTCCTTCCACCCATTTGTTCTTCAGAACATCTTCCTATTTTATCCACCCAGCTTCTTATACTATCTAATGTTCACTTCAAATACAAAAAGCCTTTATCCTTTTAGTCTGACAAGGGATTTTTTTTTTTTTTTTCATACAATGATGTTGATATTGAATATGCCAGATCAACACTATTTTGCTTTCCTACCAAGAGGCCAAATGAAATCTCTTAAGAGTAAAAGTGCTAAGTGTTTTATCTAGTTCATATTTTTAATCAGATAGTATACTTCTAGTTTAAAATGTGTAATTCAAATCATTACAGATCATAGGATCTTAAAATACTAAAACTGTTGCTCAATTAAATTGCTATCACACTAAAAATGGAAGAACTGCAGCTTGCATGAATAAGGCATCAACAATCTTCACGTTAACATGTAGTGGATTAATCTGTAGAGGTATGAAAATGTTTAAGAGCTCAGAGGTTTACAGTTAGCAGCTTATTTAAGGGCTCAGTCAAGCACAGGTTTTATACGAACGGGAAGTGCTCCACATTGCAGTCCTTCCCTACTTGGAGCACCGTCAAATACAACAGAAACAAAGTAGAAGCTAACTTCACACTCACACGAGCACAGCCAGAAGGTTGCGACACTGACTATTCCCCCATATTCAGCACCTCTAATACCATATCTGGAGTAGTGGGTCTGTTTTGGGGTTCCTCACTGGAGGAAAGGCACTGACAAACTGGGGTGAATCTAGCAGAGGGCCACCAAGACTGTTAGAGGCCTGGAGCGACTGAGGTATGTGGAGAGGCTGAAGGACCCAGGTTTGTACAGACTGAAGAAGGGAAGGCTAAGGGTATCTAAATGCAGTCTTCAGTTACCTAAAGGGGTGAGGGCTTATAGAGAAGTCACAGTCAGTCTCAGAGGGACACAGCAAGAGGCAATAGTCACAATCTTCAAACAAACAAAATTCTGATTAGACAGGTGGAAAAAATTCTTCACCATAAGAGCAATCAAACCCTGGAACAGAGGTCCAGAAAGGCTGTGGAATCTCCATCCCTGGAGATACTCAAAATTCAGTTAAAAAAGATCCTGAGCAACTTGATGCAACAAAGCTGTCCCTGCACTGAGCATGGAGATGGACCAGATGACATCCAGAGGTCCCTTCCAAACTGTATTTTCTATTATAACTCCATAAAGACTAACATCAACACTCAGAAAAGTTAAATATACATCTCCTTGGCTAACGGGATAAGACAAAAGTTGAAATCTTGAGCAATAGCTCAAACATTTTTACTGGTTCCTCAAAAAAGTTTTGTTAATTCGTGACGGACATACATATCCAGACTATAATGCTGCATCTTGTATTATCAGAGTTTAAGCTGTTCTGAAACTGCTTTCACTAGGCCAGTGGTCGCCAAAGTGGGGTGCACACACCCCAGCGGCTGTGCAAGAGGATCCACTGAGGTGTGAGAAGAAAATATTAGAAGTTCTATTTATTTTATCTCAAAAAATAAGAATGAAATTACGTTTTACTAATACTTAATATACAGCTTAACATTGGCACCCTCAGTCCATATGTCAGGCAGTCACATGTCACTTACAGTACGTGAGGTGTCCTGAGGGAAGAGCGGGTGTTCCACAACATGGAGGGCTCGACAGTGGCATCCACACTTGTTCACTTGCTTTCAGTGTATTGCGACGTACTGCAGTTTATGTATGTCCATTTAAGTGGATTCAGAGTCTATATTACCTAGTTTTAACTAAACAAAGCCTCACAAGATGGACAAGTGGCTTAAAAAGATTCCTGCAAAGAAATCGTGGATTGAAGATAATGCTGTATTGGGTTTGCGTAGCAAGGTTTTGGTAGTGGGGGGCTACAGGGGTGGCTTCTGTGAGAAGATGCCAGAAGCTTCCCCTATGTCCGATAGAGCCAATGCCAGCCGGCTCCAAGATGGACCCGCTGCTGGCCAAGGCCGAGCCCATCAGCGACGGTGGTAGCGCCTCTGGGATAACATGTTTAAGAAGGGGAAAAAAAAACTGCACAACAAACTGCAGCCGAAGAGAGGAGTGAGAATATGTGAGAGGAACAACTCTGCAGACACCAAGGTCAGTGAAGAAGGAGGGGGAGGAGGTGCTCCAGGCACAGAGCAGAGATTCCTCTGCAGCCTGTGGGGAAGACCATGGTGAGGCAGGCTGTCCCCCTGCAGCCCACGGAGGTCCACGCTGGAGCAGATATCCACCTGCAGCCCATGGAAGACCCCACGCCAGAGCAGGTGGAGGCCCAAAGGAGGCTGTGACCCCATGGAAAGCCCACGCTGGAGCAGGCTCCTGGCAGGACCTGTGACCGTGGACCCGTGGAGAGAGGAGCCCACGCTGGAGCAGGTTTGCTGGCAGGGCTTGTGACCCCGTGGGGGACCCACGCTGGAGCAGTCTGTTCCTGAAGGACTGCACCCTGTGGAAGGGACCCATGCTCGAGCAGTTCGTGAAGAACTGTAGCCCGTGGGAAGGACTCACATTGGAGAAGTTCGTGGAGACTGTCTCCTGTGGGAGGGACCCCACGCTGGAGCAGGGGAAGAGTGTGAGGAGTCCTCCCCCTGAGGAGGAAGGAGCGGCAGAAACAACGTGTGATGAACTGACCACAACCCCCATTCCCCATCACCCTGCGCCGCTCAGGGGGAGGAGGTAGAGAAAATCAGGAGTAAAGTCGAGCCTGGGAAGAAAGGAGGGGTGGGGGGAAGGTGTTTTTAAGATTTGGTTTTATTTCTCATTATCCTACTCTGATTTGACTGGTAATAAATTAAATTAATTTTTTTCCCCAAGTCGAATCTGTTTTGCCCATGACAGTAATTGGTGAGTGATCTCCCTGTCCTTATCTCAACCCATGAGCCTTTCATTATATTTTCTCTCCCCTGTCCAGCTTAGGAGAGGGAGTGATAGAGCGGCTTTGGTGGGCACCTGGCATCCAGCCAGGGTCAACCCACCACATAATGCAAGTACAAGCCAACAACAAGAAAATGGCAGAGCTAATAGTTCTCTTACTCCTGGTATGAGCTCTTCATCAGCCACATTATGAGGTAAAAATCAACGATGAGCTAATCAGATCTGACAAGAAGTTGGCTGAAAAAATTCAAAACTGTCAAGACAACTATTTGAAATATCCAGAACATGAAGACAAGCCTCTACAATTTTTTGTGATGTTTAAAGTCATGCGATACTTCACCCAGTACTTTACAGAATTTCACTAAACTTAATGATAAGTGTTTAGAAGCCTCTTTCGAGGTTTGTTACCCAACAGCAAAAAAACAGAAAGCCACATACCATTAGTGAAACAACCTGTTTTTCCTGCCACAGTAAAAATGACTGAAATAATACACACAAACAATATGGTGACAAACTAAAAAACATTATTTTGCCAGCAAATACTGTTGTAAGACACAGAGAAAACATTGCTGAAGATTTGAAGAAACAGGAATTAGAACAAGTTACACAATGTGGGATGTTTGCTATACAACTGGATGAAAGTACAGATGACTTTAACATGTCTCAGCTTATGGTATTTGCTAGATTCTGTTTCAATAATGAAATATGAATAATGTTTTGAGTCACTACAGGAAAGAGGTACCAGAGAAGATATATTCTCAACAATAAATGACTTTAATAAAAACAATGTTTTATGGAAAAATTGTGTAACTGTAACCACTGATGGAGCGGCTGCTTTGACTGGAATAAAAAATGGATTCTGTTGTAAGGTTACAGAGATAGTATCACACATGAAATCTATTTACTGCATTCTTCATAGGAAAGCTATTGCAGTGAAGAAATTGGGGCCAGAAGTGCAGGAAGTGCTACAGGATGTCATGGTTAATTTTATAAAAACAAGACCTTTAAATAGGACAATCTTCACAATACTTCATAATGAGATGGAGAGTGGCCATGAAAATCTTTTGTACCACACAGATGTTTGCTCGTTATCTCGTGGCAAAGTGCTTAAAAGAGCTGTCAAACTTAAAGGTGTTACACTTTTTTGTTTTACAAAAAGACAAGTGTTCCAAGTTTGCTGACCTTTTCTGTGAGGAGAAGTGGCTGTCAGTCGTATGCTACCTAGAAGATATTTTTGAAAAAATAAGCACAATCTGTCCCTTCAAGGCAAAGGTGACATTTTAAGAATTAGTGAGAAAGTAACTGTTTTTCAGAAGAAACTCATGCTATCAAGAGCGCACTTTGAAAACAGATGTTTGGACAACATTTTCGACAACAAAATCACATAAAGTGTGTCACCTATAAAAACTCTCTTATCTGTACACTTAAACCCGGGAACAGTATTTTCTAGCCTGTTCAAAATCTTCCAAGCGAAAAGTTTCAGTGGGTTTTTAACCCATTGATTAAAAATGTAAAAATGCAACACCTTCCCATCGGTTTGTGAGAACAACTGATTCGCATCAGGGAAGGTGGAAATTTACTACCCAAACTTCAACAAAAACCTTTGCATAATTGGTGGATGGGATTCAAAAAATGAGTATTATGATTTAGTAAGCGTGGCTGAAGATGCATTTCTTCCATTTAGCTCTATGTATCTCTGTGAGGTATCTTTTTCAGCTATCGCAGCCATTAAAACCAAGTATCAAAATAAACTGAACTTAGAACCAGACCTTTGAATAACTGCATCATAAAGTGTTAAATCAAGATTTTAAAAAATAATGAAGCATATTCAATCACATTGCTCTCACTAAAAATGTTATTTATAACAATTTTATTTTGTTTATAATAATTTTTATTAATGGTATTTACTAACTTTTTCACTCCCATTAAAAATACTAGTTAATAAAAATAATAATTATATTAAAATATAATAATAATGTTATTTTAAAATATTGTTTATTTGTCTTTCTCTCATCCTTTTTTAATTTCTATTTTTGCATATGTTTTATAATGTGCATAATAGTACAGTGGTACAAGTATACAATTTATAAATAAAAATACATACATTGGGGGTGCATGCTCAAAAACTTTTTTGCTGATGCGGTGAATGATCAAAAGGTTTGGAGACTACTGCACTAGGTAATCACACAATCAATGTGATTCACTCAATCTGAGTGTACCTTAAAGCAAGTTCATTATTCATTTAAAGTAAAGTAAAAGAGTAAAATTCAGTTTCACAGAATATTCAGCACTGTATACTGGACTGCAAGTATATTAAGATTCAAGAAAGAAACTAGAAACTCTAAATAAAGCTTGAATTACATGAAGGCATCCAAAAGATTTTTGTGGATTTAGTAAATTATTCTTCATGCATGTTGCAAAATTTAGGACACCAAAAATCCCACTAAAAATCTGGACAGCTTAGTTATTCAAACAAATCCTTACACCAGCAGGTGGTAAAAGAATCCAAAGCACGCTTCATTTTCAAGGAGGCACAGCTTAATGTCAAGAATTTTTAAGTACGGGCTAACTGTGCCCTTTTGTATAAACATTCCAATTAGTTAGGCCTGTTAAATGGAAGGCACGGCAGATTGCTCCATAAAGTTTCTAAGGCACTATTTAATGCCAAACTTGCAAACATTTAGCAAGACAAACTCCAGCAGCAAATTCAACTGAAGCTGTAAAAGAGGGGCCGCAAGAGACAGCAAAATCCCATGAGTTACTCTGCTGTATTATTTGAATTGAAATCGCCAGTTAGTTATGAAAGCAATTACACCACAGATGTACTTGCTTGAATCAAACTACAGTTTACAGTATGTCACATTAGAGTTATATCCCCACCTTTACAAATAGCTTCCATTAAAAACTGAACAAAATCCAAAACTACATTTTTTTTTTTGTAATAAAGAGAAATAGCTATGCATATAAACCTTTCTAGATTGGGGAAGAAGAGAGACATGATTCTTTAAAAATTAATTACTTGGTTATTGAAGTCAGTGGAAATTGTTTTCATGTTCAATGAATATTTTGAGGATTAAAAAACATTTTAAAAACCTAAAATCTTTACCTTCTCTATGAACAATTTCCATTCTGGTCAATCAAAATGTTTTAATTATGTTAAATTACATTAATTTAATACTGTTACAATTTATGTTATTTTTTAGTTTGGTTTCTTCTCTCCCACATACCAGAAAGACTATGAGGTGCAGAGGAGTTAAAAAAAAAAAAAAAACACCAAAATGGAAAGGGTGGTTTTAACTGCCTTTCATTGCCCATTTTCACCTCTGATCCATTTTTTTCCTTTTCAAAAAAAAATTTAAAAAGCAAGTTTTCCTTGCAAAAGACACATAACATCCAGCTTCTAAACTTAATTACTACAATTACTAGGAAATACAGTCATCTTGCAATGTCCCTACAGCATGTTTTATACTAGACAGAATAAAATAGTGTAAGGCTCTAACAACACATTTTAAATGAATTGTTGTTCCAGAATTTCCTTGCATCCTTGACTGAATAGTACCTCATCTATACACATTTTTCAGAAACTTCTGAAGAACTTTTTACGCTGCTTTAAAAACGTCAAACGCAGTTAGGTCCTCCATGTAAAAATTATGTTGGATATCATCTTATTTTGCATAATTTTGCCTTTTTTATTCAACTCTCTTTAGGTTTGATTTCAGTAATCACTACCCCCCCGCCTTTCCATTTCCAGCTCCAGTAATCTGGTGGAAATCTCACATGCAACAACCTAGAATCATTATTTAGCATAGACAGTCACATCTCAATAGCAATTAGAAAGTATTAATAATAGTAAAACTATAAAAACTCAGCTCTTGAATACCAGGCTATTCAACGATTTGAAGATTTCCACAGTGAGAAATTTTACTGTGTAGATTTTCGGGGGCACCTACTGGTATTTTGTACTCTAAGAGCTACAGTGAGTCTGTGACTTCTGCGCCTCTAAATGTTTACCTACCCTGTACAGGAATCAATCTCATCAACCTCCCTAAAGAAAATATACATCTCTCTCCAGACTACGATCTTCTGTTACTTTCATGAATTATAAAGTATAGAACTAATTTAAGGTCTATCAATATCAAGCACTTCTGGCATCAAACTACACACACAGATCCCTTAACTATAAACACAGGTCCCTTAATAACTCAAGAAACTCCTTAGCTGAGCCTTTGATTGCTTGGTGTTTGAGTAAAATAAAATTATATTTATCGTAGATTTTCTTCCTTATTTCTGATGGTTCTAAAGCCAAATCTAGGAAATCTTAATGCACATAAATCCCATTGCAAATAGAAAGGATACTTTCTTGACTAAAAATGTTTCTTGAATGAAGTTTGATGAAATAGCACACAGGGATTAGAAATGTGTTGAAGCAAATTCCTGTTTACCAGAATATATATTTACACATACTTGTTTGCAATATTTGCCAAAATCTAATTCGAAGCACCTGCAGACACTTAACTTTTCCCAACAGCTGGAAAAAAGTCTGATATGGACAGGCAGTCTTTTTGAGAAATATGTTTTTTCTTCAGTTGAAGTTTTAGGGTGAAATCTTAGGACCATTAGAAAAAATGTTAGCAGAAGTTTTAACAGCAAGTTCTGTTAATATATTAACTACCAAGTCTCTCCCTCCAAATGCTAAAGCTTGCATTAGGTTCTAGGTTCATGGATATTTAAGCGAATACATTAAAAACAGAATAGGGTGGGGAGTGGGAGGGTTATGATTAAGACTACCCAGCTTTACATATCTTACTGAGACATGGATTTTAGCAGAAACAGGTGCAACTGTATAAATCATTTACTTTTCAGCGGAACGTAAAAAATGAAACAAAGACCATGAAAAATTCATTTCAAGCTAACTGACCTGAAAAAAAGTCTGTTTTCAGTGAGGTGAAAAGCTTTCATTCAGGTCATCTTACTTTTCATATTTGAGCAGCCTATTATCTGTAACTGAATTTAGCTCAATTTCTAATTAAAATAGTGTCTTCAAATAAGCAGCCAAACATTTCATTTTATTTTGAGAAGTTTGAATCAAAAGGTGCAGCCCTAACAGAAACTTATTCTTTGAGGGGGATAAGGGAGTGGACTATTTCTGGTTTTGCTTTTCCTAACAGTAAATCTTCACCATTTCCAAATGAATTCATGAATACTTCTTATTGACATAACACCGCATCTTTGCGCAGCCACTCCCAAGCCCAACCAAGTGCTTCTCTTGCAGAAATCAGATCTCTTTATCGTGTTTCAATTTGTGTAACCAAAAACCTACCACAACCATATCTGAAAAATCACACTCAAAAAAGCTACCTTGTAGTTATCTACAAAACAGTACTGACGATAATTGAGTAATTTCTAGTAGCTGAAAATAAATATGCTCTATTTTAAAAAAGCTTTCAGAATAAGAAAAAGCAATCTGAATTTTGTAACAGCTGTCATCAGCTAAGACTTCAGTACCAATTGGTCACTTCAATGTGCTCTTACTAGCACGTAGCATGTATAAATATAGTAATAAGCAAGCAATAAAGATACTTGAGACAAATTCTTCTGAGTCCAGCTGGATCAAAATAATAAGCAGGCAGCAATTTAAAATAAGCTATAAACTTTTCCAATAATAGAAATAAGCACATAGAAAATAAAAGAATATACAATCTTGATCAACTAACACAATACAGACTCCTGTTTGCACTACATCCTAATTAGTATTAGTTATTATGAATTTCATTTAGAGAATTTCTCTTTAAAAGAGATTAAGAATCTTTAGGTTTAAGTTCCTTGATTTTTCTCAACACTTGGCCATGGAATTCATACTAGAATATTCCCAGAGTCTGTTGGGGAAGAAGAAATCCAGAGTAAACCAAATTCCAAATAGTAAAACAAAACCCTTCCTTCCCTTGCCCCCCATAGAAAGGAAGGAATCTGTAAAATGTTTAATATATTTTGTTTCTAATATCTGCATTTCTAGAACTTATTACTGTTCACAGATGCATCGTAATTGGCTTGTTAAGACTTATTAATTATGTCATGACTAATTACAACGTTTAATAGGCCATCTCATGTAGAATTCCAAGAATACATCCACAAAATTACGTTTAATGTGTGAAGAGGGAACTGTTAATGGAAAGATGAAGACAAACCATGTATCAAAAATCAAGAATGAAGACAGGTGATTCAAAAAAAGAAGTATCTCACAAGAGAACAGATGTTGCCAACTGATTCCTGACTCATATGGCAAAGCTGCCTTTTCATTAGTAATTACAGCCCTTTCCTTTATCGTATGCTTATTCAGATGAAGAACTGGATTTGTGCTTTTTGTATCTTTTTTAAATAACCCAGTCATCATTCAGATGGTCAAAAGTGCCTGCCTAGTCCAAATGGATCCATTTGGATCCACTTTTAAAGACTATGGAGAATATAGTTTCATAGTTCTCCACAGTTAACTCTGTCCCAGCCAAAACCAGGACATCCTGACATCTCTGAACATCTCATAGTAGTTACATTCTTAGAAGTTTTATTAAAGGCTGCAGTGTGAACCCAACTCATGTTATACACCAGAGAAAGAGTTATGAACATCCCAGCCATAGGAAAAACTTTAATCAGCATTTGCTCATCTGCCTTTTTAGATAAGAGAGTCCAACCATGAACTGGAAACCAAGTCTTATTACACTGCTTTCATAATTAATTGCTTGTGTAAAAGTTAATAAGGTTTACTTTTTTAATGTATCACAGAAATGTCAGAACACTAACACAGTCTAAGAAATGGAAATTGCCTTTTACAGACAATTCTGCTGATGATTTAGCCATAGTGTTTATTGTTAGCACATTTAAACTCCCTTTACTAGAAATGGCAAATTAGAAACTATTCACGTCCAAGGTGGTTTTTAATCACTAAAAAACCCAACATAGTTTAAAATGAACCACTAAACCTTTGGATAAGTAATAGAAATAAGCAAAGCTCAAATAATCCACAGGCCTTTAATGAGACAATTGAGAGCATCAAGGAAAAAATAAACAGTCAAAACAGCCAAGTAAGATAGTCAACTTTCCCTCTAATTCTCCTTTTCTAAATTTTTAATTGGAAGCCGCTTTTCAATATTGAACATTTTGTATTCAAACATTACTTTCAAAAATATGTGTAATTTCAATGAGGAAAGCTACAGTTTCAGTCAAAACCGTTTAAGATATCCAAAGGACATAAAGTGACTTAACGAATGCAACAAAAATTTTTAAAATAAAATTTTGTGAAATCTCAGCCTTCTCCCATTTCAATTTATGCACCATAGATTGAAGATGACCATCAGTATGCAGTTTGATATAAGCAGCCTCATTAATTGACCATTAATTTTCTTTTTCAGTAATCATGAATTAAAAGAATCTTTCTGATTAAGAGAATCTCTTTGTACATCATCTACAGTTTTTTATACTGTACATTTACAGTGGTAAGACTGCACAGTGCTGTAGTCCAGTGATGTAGGACCCAGAACTACCAAACGACTCCAGCATGACATCTCTCAATACACCACTCAAATTAAATGTTCTCAATGAATCATTTTTATGCCACCTGCAGTTTTAGAGTTAGACAACACACAGGAGCTTTAAAAAGTTACTTCCTTCTGAAATGCTACTGTGTTTTGTGAGGTCTCTCACGTCATCCTATAGTTTGATCAACTTCCCACGAGCCTTAGCAGGAACTGAATAAGGCTTTACATCTATTTGTACGCATGTTCTCTGAGTATGTGATAGAATTTAAGTTTTAGTTTTAGAATGTTTAAAACAAAAATTATTTGATAGCTTCAGCCTTCAAGTTTAGTCAAACCACACTTAAATGTAAACAAAACTCTCTGGGGTTTAGATTTTATTGGAACTAGCTCTCTTTCATCAGAAAAGCTAAAACTAAGGGAATGCTGCTGTTTGACTACAATTCCAGTTTACATATAAATAGTCTTGGCAGCTCCTAGCAGAGGTGACATTGCCACAAGAACTGTGTCATGCTCTTCACATTGTACCTGCACAATCTTCTTGATGTGTGATCACTTCACAGCAACAGTGTGAGAAATCTGAGACCACTTTGGTTTAAATCTGCTGTTTCTGCCTTTGGCTTCTACATCAGGACAGTTCATTTATTCCTGTGTACACTAACACAGCTGTATTTTATATGCAATGTAAGCAACAATTATGATGAATATAAGAAAAAGGAAGATTTTACCATTATTTGTTTGAATTTTGAAAGAAACTAACTCAAATAGAAAGCAATTTCAATTGCAACAGAACCTGCCCTGTTTCATCATGAAGTCTTAATTTTATATTATTTTTATTTTCCATGTTTGCAGAGTACATTTATTCATTAAAGCAAAAAGTGTGCAAACTGAAGATAATATTCTTGTCCCTCCATCTCATTTGATTTATTTTTAGAACAGGAGGCAAATGTTGTCACAAAACCAGTTCTTATCATACCTGATTAGTGTTAAAATGAGTTAAAGATGAGTCAACGTGTCTAAAGAGTACAAATAAAAGCAGACTCGATCTTCAACATTTTAACCTGCTTAATTCTGCAAATAGCCATGAACAGATTACTTGATAGCACTATTTACAAAAGCACAGAAATTTAACAAATCTACGGCTCCCCACAGTCACAGCTCCATTCAAGGATATGCATATTTTTATTATTAATTTTTCTATATCCAAAGCATTTTTTAAACATGGATTGACTAATCTGACAGACATCAAAGCAGCTGCCTGAAAATGAAGCATGTGAAAAGAGACATTAAGTGCAGCACAAAACAGTAGTACAGGCTATTACAAGTCGTAATAAACCAAAGAAGGTAAAAACACAAGTTTTCAAAAACAGACATCATATCAATCCCTTAAGACAATATTTTGTTTAAAGTATACCCTAAAATACATCTGGAATACTCTGTCAATAATACTTTGGTTTTACTTCTGTATATGCCATGATCTAGAAACTCTTTTAAACCTAATAAGAGCACTTGTAGCCACCTAAAATGTTCTCAAAGATAAACTACACCAAATATAATTCTTTACAGCATAGGAATAATAGTAAAGATTTTTTGTTGCTTTTTTTGTTGATACCATGGCATTTTGATTAATGCAAATTGCCCCATAGCTGAAGTATATTGTTAGAAATGTTTCTTTATGACTTATAGCTCTTGTAACAGTACATGTTCAATAATATTTCATTCTCAGCTTTCATAAACTCCCAGGGATTATAAAGGGATTAGTGGGAGATTCATTTAGACATCCTGAGTCTCTTTAATGAGAAGGAAAAAACAAAAAATACAGAAAAATAGAGCAGCCTTTCTTTAAGTCCCGAGCAGCCTTTCTTTAAGTCCCTAGTATTTAGTATCTGTTTAAAGACAACCAGTTATAAACATATCATTCCTGCTCTTCTTCACTTTAAGGGATGAATATAATACAAGGTAACAACTGACAAAATCTTAGATTATGATCTCTGTAGCCACTGTTGGGAAAAGTGGTATTTTTTGCTTAGGAACCAAAATCACTATTTATAAAACCTCAAATGAGAAAGTTCACGTTCTAAGGGCAAATCTATGCTCACAGAGATATGGCGAGGACACTGAAGATGAACATTTAGATCTTACAATAGCATAAATGTTAATTAACATTTTGATCAGTTCAGGACTACAAAGATACTTAGAGCTTCCGGTTCCAAAAGATTTTCTCAGTAATAGCGGTGTAAATCCAAACAATTTACTAGTTGTATGCAGTTAAACTGGATTCATGCCCATTTAACAAGCCAAAACATAGGCTAGGTTTGAACAGAAATATCAAGAAGATGAATTTAAATATATGGAGTCACACTTACAAGAAAGGACTTCCTCTCTCATTTAGTTTCTTCAACAAAATTTTTTAATCATGTTTATGTGGCCAGTTCTTCTCTCCACTTGCTTCACTTATTTATTCTAGAACAAAATAAAATGAGAGACACTGTATCAAGGGGTTAAACAGTACATGGAGAAGAATAAAACAAAACAAAATGTAAATAACAGGAGGTGGATACCGAAAACTACAGCTGAAAAGAGACTAGTATATTTGTTATAGCCCTTTTTAACACATGATAAGTTGCTTAAACTTACCAACCATAGAAGAATTAAGCAATGACAGTGTTACTCAGTGTATGTGTGTGTGTTCAAAATGAGCATGAAGAATCTTATATGGCATAGAGTGTCAGCCCTGACACTCATTTGTTTGCTTAAGTGCAGTTAGTTCACTCATGCAATAGCACTGCCTTGGAACAGCAGCACAGTAGATCGCTATTTATTCCAAAATGTAGTCTTACAGATAAATCCTTTGGAAGAAGAATGCTCTCTTCCTTTGGGTCTTGGAAAGTACTCTTCACTGTACAAGTGATTCTCCTCTACACATAGAGAGTTCCATGCAACTTTTAAAGTCCATTACAGGCTACCTCATCCTCAATAGCCCCTGCTGGGGCCTAAGCTGAGCCTGCACATGTAGCGTGAACTTCCCAACATCCACCAGCATTCTACCAGTCTCACAGGACCCCTTCCAGCACCCCAATCAATTCTTCTCCCAGCTTCCAAAGAGAAGCTATCCTAAAAAGAAACTAACACGCTTCTCCCTCAATCCAGATAAAAACTCCCATTCAACTTTATAATTGTCTCCAGGTTACATTTAGTTTTCCCACCTTCTGAAACATAACACATTCTTTAGTGGACAATTACCAGAATTCACATATTCACCGCTAACCATAAGCATGATCGTGATGCCCAGATATCTGCTAAGTTTTCCTTTAAAAAGGAAAAAAATCCTTGTAGTAAATCACACCTCAGTTAGCTGAAAACAGTTAAAATAATACTTTTATATTGATATGGAAGTGTAAGTGTCCATAGGCACAGCTACAACATAAATTAGGGCCTGTGAATAGGTACATTGTACTTTCAGAAGACTTTATAATATAAGTATCTCTTGACTTTTTCATTGTTTGAATAAATGACTACAAGACAAGGGTTTTTGAGAGGTTGCTGATTAAAGTGCCCTTTATTGTTAAAAGCGTAATTAAGTAATACTTGAATTTATAACTCTCTTCAGGGAGTCCACACTCCTAAAGAAATTAGAAAATGGCACAGCCAGAAAGTCATCTAGTTAATAATACCTTTTAATTATCACAGCTAGCCTGTGTGGCATTCACGTTTGCCAGGTTTCGTTTTATTTAAAGACATTAAAGTGCAGATCAAGTCACGAAACTCTCCTCTTCTGCACTGTCCAAAGTCTATTAAACAAAATATAATTTAAAAACAGCATGGAGTTATAAATAGCCTGCTGTTTGGAATAGCCTGTCAGTCTGTTCCCAATTATATATGTTTAGCTAACAGCTCTCTAATTAGCATTCACTTCTGACTACACAGCTCCTAAGATGTTTACATTGGAAGTCACAAATTACTGTCTAATTATGTTGGCTACATTATGTTGCATAAAACATAAATAAAATACCTGCCCATGCTATAAAAACAAAATGCACTGTCATCACTGCATGACTATAAGATATACCATTGATACTCCAAGCCTCAGAAAAAGTGTTTAATTAAAACACTTAAAAAGCACAATAGCAACTTTACTGCATCAAGTAAGATCACATTTATTAAGAGAGTGCATCACTTCTGAAATGTATTTTACTTGGAAAAGCAAGTAGAATGAACAACTCCCTTAAATCTGCTGAACTTCTCCTTTCAAATGTGCATGTTGTCATATTTCCATCTACAGTCCTTGGGAATTTTGCATGAAGGATTGCTGATCAGCAGTGAGAGGTGAGATGGAGATGCAAAACAAGGTGAAGGCTGGCAAAGAAGCAGGACAGAGGTAGAGTGGGACATATCAGGGTTGTGGGGGAAGTGATGTAGAACCCAGAAAAAAAATCAACATTCTTGTAAAGAGCCTTTTCAAGGCACTGAAACTTGAAACAAAACTGAAGACAGCCTAACTTGTATCAGATGCTGAAACTTCTCCATTCCCACAGTTAAACCAGAGCCAGCAGATAACTGAATTTTCTTTTCCCTCAAACTCTAGGTTATACTGCTAAATCAGAACTGTGGATTGAGAACAAAAATTAAATTATCACTGTAAGCCTCCTCTCTCTCAGAAAAGAAGTGGCCAACATCTAAATTACAGGGATACTTGAAAGAAACCAGCAGTTTTCTCCTTCATACCTGAGCTACTGTAATCTACGCATTAATTTTTTTTCTCCCTGAATTATCATGAAGTGGCCTCCAAATTGTCAAATGAAAAGTACCAGCCTCTCTGTGTAATTGTTATATTTAAATAGGATTTCTTTGTCAAACATGTTGAAATATTTCTTTACTGTATTTATAAAAAATGTCATGCTCATTTATGTGCAATACAGCAAACAACATCTCAATGACCATGTAACACAATTATTCTTTCAGGCAGGCATTGACAATACACATCCTTAAACATATGAAAACAGTACTTAAACAGTAAGTAAACTTAACAGTTAGTAAATATTTTTTTCCCGGTTATGTACTTTGGGGATTTCAGCAAATACAATTTTTTCCACGTCACTCACTTTCCTTCAGTAGTATTCCAGAACAAGTTCTTTAAAGTGGTATTTGTCATTTGGGTTTGGGCAAATCTATTTTAATGCGTTCTACCTCTTTCTAAGCGCTTCTCTAAGATATAAAAAAATGGTTGCTTCCATTTTTCCTGCTGAGGCTTTTCTTCCCTAACAAAAATACTATTCATTTTTGCAGTTAACATGCATTACTTTAAAATACTGAATTTGGATTTACTTGGTCATTTTCTAACTTATTCCACACTGTAATACACGGATATTGACTGATATTAACATCCAGTGAATGGCCTCCAGCCTGACTTTGTGATACTGGATTACAATCATTTGAGCCCAGATGTTCAGCCAGTTTTCAATACACCTCACTGTCCTCTTAACTAATCCATACATCATAAGTTTCTCTATTAGGATGATAGGGGAGACAGTGTCAAAAGCCTCGTAAAGATAAAAACCACAAATGCTCTCCCTTCATCCACTGAGCTAGTCATCTCATCATAGAAGGCAGTCAGGTTGGTTAAGCATGATTTCCCCTTCAGAAATCCATGCTGACTGCTCCTGATCACTCCTCTTGTCCTCCACATTTTCCATTTCTGGAAAATCTGCTCCATCATCTTCTGAGGGATTGAGGTAAGGCTGACTGGCCTGTAGTTCCCTCACGGCTCAAATCATGTCTCTGTATTCCTCCTGGATCACCTGGTCCTGCTTCCACCTCTGGTACACATCCTTTTTATGTTTTAGTTTTGTCAGGAGCTCCCTGTTCATCCAAAATGAACAGTTCATCCTAACACCTTTGCCTGAGATCCTGCTCATCAGGGTGGACTATTTCACTTGGAGGAGGTGGTCCTTGAAAATTAACCAGCTTTCCTGGACCCCTCTTCTCTTCAGGGCCATATCCCATGGAATTCTTCCAAGCAGGCATTCACGTAGCATACAAGGAGCAAACATGCACACCCAACTATCTGACTCGGGATAAAAAGCCCCAAATTTTATCTTTAGTTATGCTGTTAATATCTTAAACATATAGATGGAAAGTTACCTTCACACTGAGGTAACTGAGACCACCTCACTGGATTCAATACTTGATTTTATATAAAAAATAACTTCTGATGTAGTCATAATCTTGAATGCCAGAACATTAATCCAGTTTACAATTCTTTAAAATTTGGCCCAATTCTCATCACAGACTTTTTTCTTATTTCATCCACATTTTACACATTCAATATTATTTTGGATTACTTTATAATTCCCATTTACTGGAATTGGACTTCATGACACTTTTAGACTTCATATGACCCTTCCTACCATAGTAGCAGATATCCCAACAAGGTATCAGAGTCATGCAAAGAAGCAGCAACTTAATGTCCAATGAGCACCTCTTATGACCTCCCAACAGTATGGCAACAACTGAATACTCAATAACTTTATAAAGGATTCCAGAATACATCAGAGAACAAGTCATGTCACCTGCAGAACACAAAGAATTCCATACACTCCTAATTAATATTAATTTCTGTTTACAAGAACATTTGACTTCTCTCCTAATTTTTGGCATCACATGTAAAGTTGTCCATGAAAAAGGGTAAAATATTATTACTTGATATTCAATCTTATTTGCATGCTATTTGTATAAAGAAAAATAAAAGAGAAAAAAGTTGTTTTCTATTTAATAAACAATAACCAAAGGCGGTTAACAGCGATTATGAATCAACATTAAAAGAACACTCTTTCAGGATGGTGTTGTGTCCTTTGGTCTTTAGTGATACAGTATCTGTTTCTTCCATAAATTCCAACTTCGTAATTTTCATATAGGTATGTAGTGAAAAATCCAGCATATTTTATGGGGTTTTTTGGAGCCAACAATGAGGTCACCTTCACTAAGCACTATAAAATCCTAAATGGGAAATTGTTGATTAATACTACAAATATGAACTGATTTCTGATGAATAAACATACAGCAATCGTGCCTTCCCTTGCAGAAGTTTGTGGGCAATGAACAAAAAACCATGAGACCTCCTGCCCTCTTATCGGAAGCTAAAACAAATGTGAGAATTAGAAAAAAATTTGTTTTTCCCATGAGGATAAAAACCACAAGAATATATTGCCAACTTATGGCACCATCACTGAAGCTATTTAAGATAAGGCATGGTGTGATTACTGCCATGTCATATTCCATTTGATGGAGGGATTTGGATTACAGTAGCTGAAAGGTCAACCTAGCAGTTACAATTCACATGCCAAGCAGAAATTCTTCTTAAGAAAGCCATACAACATGAAAAGAAGCGACTATATATAGGTTGAACAATAATTATTTCAAAACTAATATATCTGGATGAATTATCAGTCTTTGGAAAAGAAATGTGTATTTCTTTTTAAGTTTTCAATTTTGTTACTTGAGATGCATAAACATTCTTCACAGTCAGATCTGACACCACTGCTTCTTAACACTTCCTAGAATAAGATGCTTTTTCAGACACTGTCAAGTGAGAGAACCCCAATAATTTCAGTACGAGATGTTTTACAGAAACATGAAAATCCCATCCCATGTCCTTAGGGGCTGACACTGAAAAGTTAAAAAGCCAACCAGGTTTGTTGTGCATTTTCTCTAATAGTTGACCTCTGCTTGTGAACTATTGTCTCTTTAGAAAACCAAGACAAATCCAAAATAGTAGTCCCCATTTCCTCCAGGGCCCTAAACTATTTTTTGATATATCCTCACATCTCAATACCTCAATACCTTAATTATTAATTTGTTCCCTTAGCTGTCTTGTTTGGTGAGCTCTCCTCACCAGTACAAACCTATTTACCAGGCTCCAATTTTCAACTTATAGATGATCCTTCATGATATTAAAAATCTACTCCCTAAACACTTCCCTATCACTCAGAAAATTAGCTGTCACACATAATTACGTTAATTTAGCTTAATGTTCAGAAAAAACGTGCACGTTATTAACAATGAAAGCAAACATATGGAGCAGGTGACCTTGCTTCTGTCAAAGAATGTACTTAGTATATTCAGCACTTGGTAGGAATGACCTTTACACACAGTTAATTGGCCGACTCAACTACAGTGAGAGATAGAACATTTCCACTGATGGTAAATTTGTTATGGAAAAAAAAGTTCCCACACTCTGCTCTCCTGTCTTTTAAAGGAGAGAGAAGTTAGGCAGGAACACAAGCAATTATGTGTTCCTGCCATCTTCATCTTTTGCACAAAAAGCCACTACATTATATGTAGGAGCTGGAGATGCCCATATGAATGTCATCTTTGATGTTCAACTCCTAAAACATCCTATGACCAACTTCTCAGACCGAGGTTTCCCCACCACATGGAGTTTTCAGCTGTTTAGAGTTCAACTAGAGTGTGAAGTCCTATGACTTACCTTGTACAGGATGACCACAGCAGTTCCCTTTCATTGTTTTTATCTCTGAATTATTGTTTGCTTTATTGATCATTTTCTCCAATTCTTTTCTTACTTCTTGGATAGGATAATGCAAGTCCTTGATCAGAAATCACTTCTGCTGAGATACTTCCTACCAGAAAATTCCAACTTCAGAACAAAGGGATTATTTTTACCTATTGTCCCTTTGCCCCTCATCAGTCCAAGGCACTGAGGAGATGGGAAATCCTCCCTCCCCCAAGAAAACACGCACATGTTTACAAAGCCACAGAATTTATATTAGATATTAAAAACCTAAAAAATAGAGATTACATTGTAATTAATACAACATTAAAATTAAAGGATGTTAATCCTCTTTAAAAAGAATATTGCTGTAGCCATTTTACAGAACCTCAAACTCCATGAGCAAATCAGAGTGATACAAAAATAGAACACAGAAATTTCAGACTCAGACCTATTGATCTGGGGCACCATCCAATCACCAAAGGAAAAAGAAAAAATGCAATTCCACTTCTTGTTCAACCATTTCTTAATTACTTTGTGCATGTCACAGAAATCCCATTAGTTGTATCATGCCTCACCTGAAACTCAAAATGCCCAATCCCTCAGTTCAAAGACCGCTCAAGATGCTCTGTGAGTTCAGCAGCAAAGGATTTCCCTCAATAATTTATGAGGAGTTTAAAGTAAAAGACTATATCTCCCTCAGCTACATAACTCAATTCTGTCTACAGAAGCTCAACATTTATTTGCTACACATTCATAAGGACTACTTAGTATCTGTTCAACAGACATTCAGCTACAAAACTAGTACTTTCCAGAAACACATACTTTTAGTTTGTCTCTACCAAGATGATAGGCCCACCTCTTCATAACATAAATACATTATTAGCATTGTGTTTCCTAAACTTAGTACTGGAGCTGACAGCACAACAGAAGTTTAAACCCATGATCTGGTTCATTATTTTTTTATTTCCTTCCTGCTTTGCACTTGTGACTGTCAATTCTCCCTGGTCTTGTGACAGGTCTCAGTGACATACAGATGTGCCACATCAAGAAGACAGTCTTAGAACAGTATAGTTATAAAATGAAATGTAAGCAGTTTCTCTGATGCTCCTTCATACAGGGTGATTACCTTTTCCTTCAGGTGCATATCTGCAGGGAACAGGATAAAAGAATGACCCTTCTCACAGGCTTTGCACAAAACCTCCAGAGTGCCACAAGCAAAGCGTTCAAAGCTGCAGATGTCCTTACAGAAAGAGACATTCCCAGCGGCTCCCTAAAGGATGGTATGGCTAGCGCTTTTGCTGTTAACAGCCTTTTTACCCACCATTATTGTTTCTACGATGAAAAGTTTTGTTTCAATAACTGTTTTCCATAGTCAATAAGTGCAAGGCAAATTTGTAGGCTTATATGCATTTTCATTTTAATGAAGAGTCACTCCAGTTTGCATTCAAATTGATTTTTTTTAATGGTAAATATTTTATTTTAGATTAACTGTGAATAATTCTTAATCTCATTACTATCAATAGAATTCAGTACTTGAGAGAGGAAAATTATGCACTTCATCTGGTTAAAAATAAAACTTCCTTTGGTTTATGGGTTATTAAATTTTACTTGAACCCAGAGCAATCAACACTGAGTTCAATAAATTGTTCATTCCCAGTGTTAGAGGCCTGCAAGTTGATGGAAGGAGTACATTAATATTCAGGAAAGCTTTATAGTTTTCTTGCCACCTAAAAGGTTCCCTTTACCTAGCTACCGCATCTGAGTGCCTTTTATCTTCTGATTGAAATCTGTTTCTTTGAATAAGGCAACACACTTCACTGTTGCAACTAATGTGTGTAAGGCAAGGACAACTAGGAAGAATAGCCAGCTCCACACTATGGAGAAACCTCAGCGCCAATCTGAGTTGACTTGCTGACTGAGTTAAAGGAAGTTTCTGTTTGTTTTTCTTGGTTCGCTTTAACTTTATAATGCAACTCCACACGTGGCTTCTTATGCCACCAAAAGATAATTGGTTGAAGATCAATAGGCTGCAAGGATTCTCAACACTTTTCTGTCACTTTTACCAGCATATAAAGGAAAATGGCATACTGCTACTTTGATACTTTTACTCCAACTAAAATTTTGCCTGCAAGGGTCAGACATGCTGGACTTCTGATCATTGAACTGGTTTTATGCTTTGTCTCGTTAGAATACTATAATGTAATATTTGTTTCAATGGCTCACTTTGACCAAAGAAAATGAAAAGTAAAAGGAAAATGAAGGAAGATCATGGCATTTAAGGAGATGCATTTGTACTGTCTAATGAGACCATCAGACTTGCAGTAGTTTGACACCACTAAATCAGAATATTTTAGCTATCTACCATTAATTCATTTCAGTTACACTTACCTGTTTCCTGCTTTAACTGAAAAATCTAAGTTATTTCCTTGCTTTTCTTTTGCAACTTGAAGAAGCTGAAATCTCGTTTCTAGATTAATCAACATCTCAGTGTGAAACAGTGAAAAGTGAGAGAAGCAAGCACGGGTCACTGCATTGTGAAACCAATGTTTAACTCATGATCACATCAAATGGATCCTAAGCATTTCCTTTTGTTATGGGCAGCACAGAATTTCTTCCTCAGCTCTTACTTTTAAATGAGATTCGTATTTCATAAAAACCATTATTTTTTAAATAAAGAACAAACTGCTAAAGGTTTTTATCAGAGCCTGCTGAGAAATATTCAGACAAGTTACAGGTCAAACCATTCCCCCCCAATCTCATACACTGACAAAACAAATGTGGATGAAAATGAAGACTTCTGCAGTAATTTTGCCACATGGATTCTCTATAGATTCTCTATAACCCTGACTGCAACTGTTACTAAAGAAAACCTAAACAGTGACTTTTTTGTGTCCATTAGCACATGGATTTGCACTGTAACCTTTTAAGAAGCTGAGAATAAACAAGCTTTACCTTCTCTTTGCCGAACAAAAAGAGCCACTTAACATGACACAGATTTAAATGTGGATGAAATTTCAGGTGATATATACAGCCATATTTTGTTATACAAAGTAAATGAAGATACTTGTTTTGAAGTAAAAGTATCAGCCACGACATAGACATGAAGGAAAGACAGCAGAGGAGGATTTAAACAGCAGGCCACAACTTGAACTCAATATATCAAGGATTTGAACACCCTCAAAGCAGTGCTTTCTTACAGGGTTACAACCGTAAGGTCAGACAGACTTTGCTCTGAATAAGAATATAGGAAGGGTTACTAGGTCAGACAAAAGGCACATCTACAGTCCAGCATCCCTTCTCAGTAGTAAGAACAGGGTTAGCATACAATGATGCTTCCCTCAAATATTCTTCTAACAAATTGCAGCTCAGAGGATTCCTGAGCAAAAGATGATGTCACTATACTTAATTTTGAGAACAAACTTTCCCGTCAGTTTATCCAATCACATTCTGAAGCCATTTATCCACAGCTTCTAGGCACTTGAGTTCTTCAGCTGCTACCAGGTTTTCTGAAAAAATCTCCTTTTCTTTTGAATATAATTCTATCTGATGTCCTCCACCCCTTATGTTGAAAGTGACTGTCGAGGTGGCATTAATTCCTCTGTCTGCAAAGTCCTAGTCTTAGTTTTTCTTTTCATATCCTTCTACTCAGCTTCATTTCAGATTCCTTCCTAACCCATGAAATATAGCATTGGGCAAATTTGCTACATTTAGAAAAAAAACATTCATCTTTCAAATTGCAACAATGCAGGTACTCAAAATGTGTAAGGTAGTGAACAGAGCAAAAGACTCCAAGAGTTCTGAAGGAAGGTGTAAGTTAATCAGAGTGAGAGTGCAGGAGGCCAGTCATATCTCTTCTCTCACTGGTTCTCTACTGGTGAAAGGGCTGTGGAAAAGGAAGAGTTGGCATTAGCCACCCTCCCTCAGCCCCTAGAGGTTAGCTAAGTCTCCCACACAACAAACTTGAATGATTGTATTACAGCAAAGACTAAGTCTTCAGGTTTGGACAGAGCCTCATCACTGACAACATGATACTCACTGGGGCTACAGCAATGCAAACATTAAATACTATCTGCAGTTGAGCTACTGTTGCCTAGTCTCAAAGTATATAAACTTGGAAAAATCACTTTCACAAAAAAGCTTGCTTAAAGGAGGAAAGAAATTTTTCTTAAAAATAACCATGTACACATAGATACTAAATTAACAGCTATACATCATGAGTCATGTAAGAGAAAGAATGGTGCAGTATGAAAATAAGAGTTTGAAGATGTAGAATTAGAACCCTACTCCACTAAAACTTCCTGCATTTCCTCTAACACCTCACTGTGCTTCATCTATTACTTCAGAAACATGGATTACTTCCCTCACAACATGTGGAAGAGGGAAAAGAAATAAATTTCTGATTAAGTCTTCTGGAACTACAGTAATGGAACCCAGAATTCTCTAATAAAAGTAATCACAGAAGCTGTTGAAATATTTAAGACCACGGTAAGTTTCTACTTAACTTTTAGTCTGAAATCAAGTATTTTCTAGGATGTTTCAAGTGTCAGTATGGTTCTTCTGTTGTGCTATAGCTAAAGTTTAGCTAAAGATAGCTTTCATTTTTTCAAAGAAAATAATTTCCTCTTTCTCCTAAGAGTTTGTTTCTTCAGTATTTCAGAAATGACTATCATCATTTGTCATTAGCTACACAGATAAAGGTAGGTATCTGCTTTGTCATGTTACGATTTGCAGATTCCCTTAAATCCTTGCATGGAAGTGTTTCACTTCACTGCTGTCACGTATTCCTAACAACTCATGAGCTTCACTAAATGTCAAGGTTTCAATCTTTCTGTGACTCATCTTGGATAATTCTTTTTAAGGTAACTCTGACTTCTGCATACCAAGCTCTGTGAGCTGCATGCATTCCTGTACAGAAAGCAGTTAAGCAAAAATCTCTCAGCCTCAGCTAAATGCTTATGACATACTGTGCAGGGAAGATTGACACAAAACACTCCCTCCAGGCGCTTCATTCTGTTCTCTTTATCTTTAGGGGATTTTTCCCCACTTACTTGGTTAGTACTAGACCTTTGATGCAACAGTGACTATTGTTCTGGCACATGTTCTGCAGAGACTTTAATTTGGTAACAAAACAGGTTCCTTTAAGGATTAACATTTATAAATCTAAACAAACAGCATGCTGTCTACTGAAAGGTCTGGATGCTAGAAATCTTGTAATACACACCTCAGGTGAAAAATGCATGCAAACCAAGGTTTCTAGAGAGAGAAAGTATCTTTTACTAGAGCCCCGTGATACAGCTCTTCAGAAATCACTATTTAAATATTTTCTTTTTCATTACATCAGCCTTTGCTCCCTAGAAGATAACACGATACCAGACAATTCCAAATCAGACACAGTGATAAACCAGTTTATTTCCTGGAAATTGAACCAGATTCAGATCACATTGCCCTATTCTATTGTAATCACTAAAATCCAAAGACTCCCAATAGCAAATCAATTCATATGATGACTACATTTAGACTAGTAAGCCTACCTGTTGCAGGTTTCTGATCCCAAGCTAGTTATGCTTAAAAGGTGAAATCATATTTCCAGACTGTCTTTTATGAAATATTGTATATACTGTAAGCTCACAAAAATCTACCATATCCCCCTCCTTTCCTTATTCTCATTCTTGTGATAGCAGGTATCTACTTGTTTCATGCATTAAAAGAATCCTTTGAATTTGAATTTAACTAAATAGCACATCTTCCGAAACCATTATAGGCACTTGTAATACTAGCAGCAAAAGCAGAAGCATTTTTTCCCTGTTTCTGAAGTATGGGATAACAATACCACAGTTGTAAATCCTAAAGCATTAAATTCATATTTATATTCATATATTTGAAGATTCTGGACATAATGAAGGTTTTGTACCATTAGGCCTCTGATAACATAACTACATGGTCTATATGGAGCTTAATAGTGTTATAAGATTTTCTTTCAACACAGTGGTGCATAAGGATATTAATATGCAGAAAGTGGGAAGTACATCACACAGAAACATGAATCAACTTTTTTATTTTTACAGGTTCAAACTATTTCCAGTCAGTTAATGACTTACAGAAGTTAAAAGAGCTAAGAGTGCATATGTGCCCTGATCAGGCTTCTGTTGTGCTGTAAGACAGATGACCACAAACCCCTATCCTGAAAGCACCCCTTAAATATAGTCAGGAGATAACTGCTTTATCTAACAGGATTCACTCATACTGCTAGGTGCTTTCAGGAGAGGGGTTCCTAGCCTCTCCTCTAACAGTTCCCATTTCAGGAAAGGAACCATGGAGCTCATCCTCTCACATGAGAGTAGGGAATGTAACCCCCCCCCTCCCCCTTAGGCTTCTGAAGAACTGAAGCCCAAAACCATATAGCATCACCTACTTCAGACTTACAAAATGTTTGTTGCATATTTTATTTAAATTATTCAATGATTATTGTCCTCCACAGCTGAGGGACAACAAAACTACATGAACAGGCATAGAGGACAATTGCACTCCTTTCATACATGCATCAGATAAAACCCCAGTTTTTCTGAGGAGCACCTGGAGTTTCCTTACCTGCTTCTCCAATCAAACAGTACTTCCAAGTGAGAGAGGCTATAAACCCCATAAGGGACAGGAAGAGGAAGAAGTGGAGAAAAAGTAGCATGCACTCCACTTTCTTTCTGCTGGTTTTGAGTCAACAGTCTGCTCCACCTCAAAGACAATTACCATCTCTTGCATAATTCAGAGTGGATGGTCGTCTTCCTCCTAAATAGAGAAATCCAAAAGTTTTGGCTTACTACTTAGGTATAAAAGGTTAGATACAACCATGCACTGCTTTGTTACAACAGATGACATGACTTGGGTCCCAAAGCATTAATCCTGAAGTACTACAAGCAAGTTAGTTAAACAGATCCCCATCACCACATTTGTAACCAAGATGAATAGTGCAAATGCAATGACAAAGCTAAATTGGGCAAGGATAGGTAGACCAGCATTTCATGAAAAAAAAAAAAAATCAACTAAGTACGGTATTCATTGTCTGTCTTCTAACCTTTCAAGTGCTAGATTCCATAGTCCTTTCCACTGCAAATAGTTCTGCTTGTTTCAACAGGCTAAATTCTTTTCCATGTGTCCACTCATGGCAGACATATTCAGCATTAAAGCTTTCCTTCAAGCCTTTCCCACTCAATCTACAGACAATTTTAGTATATAAAGGCTTAACACTGGTTGAAGCACAGAAGTGAACTTCATAAAGAGACTAAATTTCAGTCACAGACCTAAGGACAATTGTTCAGTCTTTTCCAGGTAGTCCCACACAGACTTGCACCATGGAATATGCTCAGCATGCTGTGTTAACTACCAAGACATTGGTCCTTCTCAAGATCCCCCACAAGTTTACAGCTAGCAACTACAAAAAGGGGCATATACTGAAACTATGATTAGTGTAAGGCTTATATATCCAATTACATGAGTACACATTACATGCTTTTGTCAGAAAACAGCATTCTAAAAAGTAGTCTCATTAGAGCTGCACACCTGCTGTCAACCTAAGCTAAATCTACGCATAACTTTCAAAGTAAGTTTCAAGTCCTATATTAATCTATTTAATCTATATTCACAGAAAAGCAGACATGCTAATCTTACAGGACACAGACTATTTCCACATGCTAGTCAGGACTGTCCAATACCCACAAACAATGACTGAACCAGGGAGCATCAACTAAGTAATTTTCAAGACAAGCACATTCATCATTTGTGAAACTTCTAGCATAAAGTCTCTTGGGTATGACCCAGGTCCTGCTAATCCTGCCCTGTGCACACACACTGGATTGTGAATTCTATAGCAATATCTCATTTCAAATTAGGGGACAGTGAAATGCTCCACAGAAAAAATGCTCACAAAAGAGTTTTCTCCTGCAAGCCAATTATTTTTAGTTAGGCAATTACTCAACACAGCCTTCAGTCTCGATACTCTTCTCAAGATATTAAAATTAGAATAAAACTAACAGTCTTTTCTCAGTACACCTACACTGGCTCTCAGTACATCTACATTGGGAAAGCTAGATCTGATTACAGCACATTCCAGTGTCAGTTTGACCTGGTTAGCATAGTGAACAAAGAAGCAGTGGCATGGGCTTTAACATGGGCTAGCAACCAGTCTTCCCCTCTTGAGATGTTAGGTGCATGCTCTGATTGCTAACTCAAGCCATAGGAACACAATATCTATAGACTCATGCTTTATCCTGGCCCATGTTTTTATTGTAAGTAGAATGAAACAGGTGAGAATATGCTTCTTTACAAATAATCAGGCAGCAGGAGTAAGGAGGCCATCACTTTTCAGCCAGACATGTAGTGTGCAAGTTCTATCAACAATACTGACAAAGAACATGTAAATAAATAAGTAAATTAATATAAATAAAAGGCAGAGAGATGTAAAAAGAATTGACTCATCAGAATGTCACAAATCCATTGTTCATTCTGCTCTCCAGAGAGTGCAGAATTAAAGTATTTTAATTACCAAACAAAGCAGCAAAATGAAAAACTAAGCAGTTGCAAACATACTATTTATGGCTGCTCAAAAGTGTCACAAACAAAGAGTTTTTCCATCCCACTTGTCTTTTAAATAATTTTGCCCCTCACTTTCACAGTGTTCCTCTAGGACACTCATATTTTTAGCTGAAGTTTATTTCTGGTATATACTGGATCATCTCATCCACTCCCTACGCACACACATCTCTCGATTTTTTGTATTGTAAACATTCAAATGGTGTTGGAAATTTCTCACTCAGCGAAAGATATGCCACTTTTAAATAAAAGGAGTGAACTTTTTTTGGTAAGGTTTTTAATAAAAGCATTACAGAAACTGCAACAAAATATATACGACATTGGTATTTCATCCAAAAAGCAGCCATTAACAGTCTGAAACACAAAAAATCCAAAATTCTACTTTTTTTATAGAAACTACGTTTCTGTTTTCTAACTCACTCCAATAATGACCAGCATTTGCCTACTACATACAAAATATGTCCACTGTTTCATTCTTTCTTGTTTTACAATGTTTATTATAAAACCTAATTCTGCCCATTGTTGCAGGCAGCCTAAGCCTGAGCAGCATTCCTCTGCCTTCATATAAGACACAAAAATCTCATTATACAATTAGAAGCATATTTGTATCAAAAGGAATTGTTGGGAGGGGGTAGGGAGAGGAAGCTATGCTTTGCTTAGGAAGAGAAGCAGTTCAAATAGCTTAGATAGATAGTATTTTCCTTTTGTGAGCCAAAGGCTCATTAGACTTACAGGACTTCTGTTTCTTAAGAGATTATATTAGTTCCTAATGCCTATTGCCCACCTGCAGTCATCCTAATCCTTTATTTTTGACCTCTGAATGACTTCTACCACAACCAATTACATTATTTCTTCATGAAGAGAAGGTAATAACTTTGGGAAAAAAACAGCAGGAGTGGATGAACTCTTACAATATAAAAAGCCAGTGTTGCATGCTGCAGGTGTACTTAGTAAAAAATGCAGTGAAAAAACAAACATTATACAACACCGGACTTTTCTTATCAAAAAGCTTTCTAATATTATCTCTATGGGACTGGGGCAATCTAAAATTTTAAGCCATTTTTAGGTTGCCCATTTAACAATTTTGAGAAAAAGGTCTACTCTACCATCCTTCATATTGGGATAATTATACTCACATTCAAAAAGCCTACTAATAAATCTAGCTGAAAACAAAAATGAAAACTATTTCTTGATTTTGCTATATCTATTTCCTTTTGTCCTTTAAAGTAATGTAAGTAATGTAAGTGTGGGCCCTCTCCGGAAGGAAATGGGAGACCTGGTTACCCAGGATACGGAGAAGGCTGAGGTACTCAATGACTTTCTTGCCTCAGTCTTCACCAGCAAGTGCTCCAGCCACGCTGCCCAAGTTGCAGAAGGCAAAGGCAGGGACTGGGAGAATGAAGAACCACCCACGGTAGAAGATGATCAGGTTCAAGACCATCTAAGGAACCTGAAAGTGCACAAGTCCATGGGACCTGATGAGATGCATCCGCAGCTCCTGAGGGAACTGGCAGATAAAGTGGCTAAGCCACTATCCATCATATTTGAGAAGTCTTGGCAGTCTGGTCAAGTTCCCACTGACTGGAAAAGGGGAAACATAACCCCCATTTTTAAAAAAGGAAAAAAGGAAGAGCTGGGGAACTACAGGCCAGTCAGTCTCATCTCTGTGCCTGGCAAGATCATGGAGTGGATCCTCCTGGAAACTACGTTAAAGCACTTGGAAAATAAGGAGGTGATTGGTGACAGCCAACATGGCTTGACTAAGGGCAAATTGTGCCTGACACATTTGGTGGCCTTCTATAACAGGGTTACAGCGTTGGTGGATAAGGGAAGAGCAACTGACGTCATCTACCTGGACTTGTGCAAAGCATTTGACACCGTCCCACATGGCATCCTTGTCTCTAAATGGAGATGTATGGATTTGACAGATGGACCACTCGGTGGATAAGGAATTGGCTGGATGGTCGCACTCAAAGAGTTTGCGGTCAACGGCTCGATGTCCGAGTAGAGAGCAGTGACGAGTGGCATCCCCCAGGAGTCGGTATTGGGACCGGTACTGTTGTTGGTGACATGGACAGTGGGATTGAGTGCGCCCTCAGCAAGTTTGCCAACAACACCAAGCTGTGTGGTGCACTCGACACACTGGAGGGAAGGGATGCCACCCAGGGGGACCTTGACAGGCTTGAGAGGTCAGCCCGTGCGAACCTCATGAACTTCAACAAGAACAAGTGCAAGGTCCTGCACATGGGTTGGGGCAATCCCAAGCACAAATACAGGCTGGGCCAATGAGTGGCTTCTGAGCAGCCCTGAGGAGAAGGACTTGGGGGTGTTGGTTGACCAGACGCTCAACATGACCCAGCAGTGTGCACTCACAGCCCAGAAAGCCAACTGTATCCTGGGCTGCATCAAAAGAAGCATGACCAGCAGGTCAAGGGAGGTGATTCTCCCCCTCTACTCCGCTCTCGTGAGATCCCACCTGGAGTACTGCGTTCAGCTCTGGGGCCCCCAACATAAGACAGACATGGACCTGTTGGAGCGAGTCCAGAGGAGGGCCACAAAGATGATCAGAGGGCTGGAGCATCTCTCCTGTAAAGACAGGCTGAGAGAGTTGGGGTTGTTCAGCCTGGAGAAGAGGAGGCTCCGGGGAGACCTTATAGCAGCCTTCTAGTACCTAAAGGCGGCCTACAAGACAGCCAGAGAGGGACTTTTTACAAGGGCATGTAGTGATGGGACAAGGGGCAATGACTTTAAACTGAAAGAGTTTTAGATTTAGATTAGATGTAAGGAAGAAGTTCTTTACTGTGAGGGTGGTGAGGCACTGGAACAGGTTGCCCAGAGAGGTTGTGGATGCTCCGTCCCTGGAAGTGTTCGAGGCCAGGTTGGATGGGGCTTTGAGCAACCTGGTCTAGTGGAAGGTGTCCCTGCCCATGGCAGGGGGGTTGGAACTAGATGATCTTTAAGGTCCCTTCCAACCCAAACCATTCTATGATTCTAAGTAATTTAAGTAAATTAAGTAATTCAATTTTGAGAACACACTATTTAACAGCACCTCTTTAGAAAGCAAAAGATGATGAACAAGGTTTTATTTCAGAAATCTGATTGAAAATTCCAGCACTTAGTTCCCATGGAGAATTCCATTTGAAGAATTTACTCTAGATTAAGGTAGGAAATATATTATTTTCCTGATTCTCACAGAACTTACCTCACAAAAGGAACCATAACAGTAAGTCACATTCATTAATTTGGCAAACTGGCCATCAATAGCAGTAATCTAAGTAACTTGACATCCTGCGAGGCTTAATTTTCATTAGTTTAAATGAGGCCATAAAAGGTTAAAATTTTTGTCATCGATGATTAATGCCATAAATTAAGGATATGTTAGACGGAGTATTACAGCCAATGGTATTAGCTTGTAATGAACTTTGTTTGCTAATATAATCTTGGATCTAGTTGTGAATACCAACTCTTGAAGGCTAATGGAATAACATTGAGTATTATTATGTTGGGTTTTGCATTTATACATTGGTAGGTCAAACAAAACTGGTCATTAAAATTTAATTTTGGTTTTTTAATAAGAAAAGGTATGGGGAGGAAAGAAAAATTATGACTAACCAGTTCACGAATGTTAACAAATAATTTGATTTCAAATTAATCCTACAAACTTATATCTCAGCCAGCCTTCATGTTTTGTAATAATGCCTGTAAATATATAATTTTAAAAATAACATTAATCTTATAACAAATTTTTACCTGGTAATTGTCAAATACAGCCATAAAGAAAACCTTAGAATTCAACCCACATTAATTAAATGTTGGTATCATCAAACCTGTTGCTCGTAACAAATTGTGCTCATAACAGATCCTTAGTTGTTAACATTTTTAAAAGCATCACTTGACCTCTTCGAACTTAAAGCTAAATTCTTCAATGTTGTTTGGATTATCCAAATCATCCCATAAATGCCACTAATTTCTACTGGGTTTGGACAGACTGGAAGAGAGTATATGATATTAACAAATAAGCAGAATTTCTAAACTGAAATGTTTGTCTTTAACATACTCATTTTTCTATTTTACAAGTATTTCTTTTAAATCAGCCATAATTCTACATGGGAGAAAAACCAGACATTTCTCTAAGGATTTTCTTCTGTTTTTTTTAAATATAGGATTTTTTTAACTCGAACTTTAGCTCTGTCAACTATTTATACCATTTTACATTATGCACACAGATGTAATAATGCCTTTTTCTTCAAATTTGTGTTTCTGAATATTTTTCTAGATCTCACTTACATTCCTTTTTCCATGTACTTTTACGTCTAGTATTAACTTCATTTCAAGTCTCCTCTCCTCTTGGAAGGCATCATTTTCTCCTAAGCAACAGAGAAAACTTTTTTTTTTTCCTTGTCATATCACCTGCTCTCTACCAGAAAAGCTTTCTGATTCAACATCATTTATCAGCTCTTCGGAAGTTCCTTTTGTATCACTCACCGCAGTGTAAATGAAACCTATGTTGTTCAGTGCCAGCAGACAATATTATGCGCAGACCTTATTTATAACCACTGTACTACAGTCAGAGCAGGCCCTGCAGCTCTCTGAACCCAGCCATCCTCTACTGTGTGACAGTAACTTGGCCTCTACAAGCCTTCAGTAATATAAGCGAGGTCTACTATGACAGTCAGATTTTAAGCCTATTTGTACAGCATATAGTGCATTCTCATTCAGCTCAACCAGTCTTATATAATTGTTTATTCTGAAGACTCCAAAGCAACAGGTAACTCATTTCTTCCAGTCTATTTCTAATGTCTGGCAGGGATCCAGTCATATCAGCAAAACAATGCTGTTTAAAGATAAACAGCTCCTTGGAAATCCTTTCTTTTTTTTTTTTAATTGCTTTTATTTTATGGTTTTGAAGATACAATGAAAGATAGGACTAGACTATATACTTTCAGCTTGAAGGACTCAATTCTTCTACACAGAAAAAGGGAAATGTGCATATCACTGAAGAGTTCACAGAGAAAAAAGAAAAAATAATCATAGAATGCTTTCCAGAAAAGAAGGCATTAAGGGGGAATTAAGGAATTTAGCATTACTGAGAATCCTGGTACAGCATCAGAAAGCTTCTAAATATCCTCATGAGCTTCACTGATATTGAATCAATCTTAGGTTTGAAAATTCTCCAAAATATAAAGAAACAAATAGTAAGTTTGAACAGCAATTTAAAAAATTGACAAATAAATAGTCTCTCATCCTGCTCAGCTAAAATGGAGGTGCCATACAAGGACAACATTCAGTTGCTGTGTAAACCTGCAGAAGTACAGCTCTGCGTATGGTTAACACAAAGTCAAAAGAATTATCTGAAAAGTATGAATTTATTTCTAACATTCCACTGACTGATACCAGCAAAGCACAAGTCGTTTACAATGTCTTTGTATTGAAAAAGCTCTGTAAGAACAGGAAGAAAACTCTTACTTCGTACTCAGAGACTTTACAAATGATCACTGTTTTGCCCCAGTTTAGGGGGTGTTTATTCGTTTGTTTTGTTGGTGTTTTTTTTAAACTATTCAATGTCATTAAGTTGTTGAAGACAGCCCAGACTCAGCAAAGAAAGAAATTTACTTCTAGAAAACAGTAGTGAGACAAATGTTCCCATATAAACTATTCCCTCTAGCTATCATAACCTCTTAAGAATCAGCACCTCCCTTAAATATCACACTGTTTGATTAAGCCTCTTTCCTGGCCTTGTCTCATTCTGCCTTTCGACCAGCTAGCAGACTCAATATAGAAATCAGAACAGACAGCTAGTGAAAAGGTTGCCACCAAGACAACGGTCTTTTGTGGAAAACATCCTGGCTCCTTCACTTTCAAAGGAGGACAGATTACATTAGTGCACTCACGTTCAGGCTCATATGGTAGCCTTCTGTGACCTCAGAGGTTAATTTTTTCCAAGTTTTCTGCCAGCAAGTAACTCTGAAATTCTGCTAAAACTATTTCATCTATTTTTGAGGAGTGTAATATACAGTACTTAGTGAGGTGCAAAAACTTAATGATCCTTTTTCAGCACTAGATTACCATGTAAAAGAAGAAACTTGATGTTGTGTAGGTTTCAACGAATGTTTGTATTTTGCCTATGCAGAGATTTGTTTAATGCTTTTCTTCAAAAAAAAACCAAACAAGACACATATGTACACTTTAAAATATGCTCACACTGCTTATCTTTCGCCTACTTGCAAAAATATTTCAAATTCCCTGTTAGTAAACCCAGAAGAAAACAGCTTATTGGAGTTAACAACTCTGCACTCCAGTTCAAAATATGCAGAACAGATCTGTTCCAGGCTCTGGCCCAATCTGCTCTATGACCACAACTATTTCATTCCACTTCAGTTTTAAAATAAGAAAAACAACAATACTGGTGTTTAACTAGCAAACAGCCCAATACCTCCACAAACAACCTTATCAACGTTTCAAGGAAGCAAGGTAATTTCCTGTCTTGTGCCAACAGAAATAAAAATATTAGTAACATTTAGTACATTCATCACTAACTTAAATAAACCTAAATAACCTAAATAAACATGCTTCCAAACTGAGCAGAAGATAACGCCATTTGCCATGCCCGTTTGAGACTACACTAGGAAAAAGAACATACTCCTCAACTTATACACAGTTTACTTCAAATCTGTAATCCAGCAGTGAAACACACCATCATATAATCTTTCTTAGTTATAAATTATTAAATAATAATTAAGTGTAAGTTGTTGTGAGTGTAATTGGACCATTAGTATGTAGTTTTTGCTCCTTGCGGTTATTCAACTTCAGCTTTAGTGGAGGTCTCTGAACAACTTTCTATTACCTTATAATGACTTTCAGTAAATGCTTATCTGCATCCAACAGATTGCTCTGCTTCAGTATACTGTGCTGTAAGAGAAGGAACTAACTGAAGTATCATCACCATGAACTAATTATTTATGGCTGAAAATGTCAGAGACCCTCATAACTTGCTGAAGCATAAAATTTGCCCTGCTTTAACTTGTTATAGTCTAATGAGATTTCAAGTTATAACAGCACATCCTAATGCTTTCTCTGATACTGTTTTAATCAGATTTCTTTTTTTTGTTTGAGAGGCTTCTGAGAAAATATTATATATTGCACACATTACTTCAAAAATAGTCTCTAACTGCTAACGAACCACAAAAATAGCTTATGATTATTGTGTAGCTTCCACAAGCAGCAACTACTCTATGGACACCATTTGCTAAGCTCTGCAATGTGCTCAATAGACCTAGAAGGGTCCTTTTCCAGCAAGTCCAATGTTTCCTTCTAATATGGTGTTTTGCTTTCGTGTCTTACAAGATAATTAAAAAAGCTAATTTTACTAGATTTATAACAATATGTCCAAAACCAAACACACATCATAGGACAATGTCATAAGAAAAAAAAAAAAAAACACAAAACCAAAAAGATGGTGGTATATAAAAAACCCCCATACATATGTATCAGAAAATGATTGTCATACATAAAATCTTCCCAGTTTTGACCCACTAACTTGCGGGAAAAACCTTGGGGCACATCAGTTGCTTGCTAAATTCCTCAAAGTTGCATATATGAGTAAGGGATATAGTGTGCCACAGCTGCCATGCCAAAGGGTTTCTTCACATTCAGCTGTAATCTCCTTTTCAACGATGCCACAAGTTCACATTTTCCAGAGTAATTGCAGCAAAACAGGGAAAAATGTGTATGCGGGAAACCAGTTCCTTCAAACATACAGTTGATTAAAACAATGTTTCTAGATTAATCTTTTCAGTATACTTTTAATATCTGTGCAATATTGTAGAATGCTGAAAAGACAGTAAAATCAGTGGATGTGTCAATTATTGTATTTTTGAAGAAAGCTAGTTAAGAAGGAAAAATCTCCAATTAGTGGCTTTGTTGATGTTACCTGTATGCTGATGTTTTTTAAATGTAATACAAAAAAGAAAGGATGGCATTTTTTCCTTCTACCACTTCTATGCTTTAAAAAAAGGAAAAGATGAAATATGTTCCAGTTCAGGTCTTGATCCCAAACTGTTATTGATTGAAATAAATTCCAGAGCTCCTGGTAAAATTGTCCTTTATGTATGTGAGATGTACAGAAAGTACATTAAAACAATTACTGTAAACTGTATCTTTGTACAGACTACAGGAGCACAGAGAACGGCCTTTACAGATCTTCAAAAGCTATTTTACACAGTATTGTTTTTTCCTCCTGAGATCTTGCTCATTTCAGCTGGTGCTATTTTTCTGACAGACATTGAGGAAATTAAAAAGTTAACCCAGAGGTACATGACCACAACATTTGGAGATCTTTGGTGTGTTCTTAAGATTGTGAATACCTTTTGGACCCAAAGGTTCCCAGTTTAATTGCTGTATAACCTAACTTTTACATAAAGAGATTTCTAACACACGATGTTATAATTGCTGGTGAATATCTGATCATCTTTATAAAGATTAACAAATGCCATCAAAAGGAATAAAGCTATCTTAACTATCAGCTGCCTACTGAACAATATAGAACTACACATGTTCTACTAGTCAAACTCCAGCACTTCGTAAGAATCAGTTTTCCACTGCTCTCTATTACTTTCGCAGTAACAATAGAAGATTAACGCAGCCCTATGAACATTCAGAACTACAGGAGACTACCAGCCTTTTTCAGGGTCCATCCCACTATCAATATGTGACAAGTTAATGGGTCTTAATTATAAAAGCAACACTAAGCAATTAAGCAAACTGAGGGATTATTAAGAGTCCCAGTTGTGGCAGCATGTTTCTTTTGGCACCCAACATGGGGCCTGACAGGTTGGAGTAGGACTTTTTGATCAGTTTTTCAGACTTTTCAGAGAGTTTTTCCCACAGCCGAGACACAGGCTTGTAGGGAGGAAGAGAGATTTTCTTCTTTCTTCTTCTGTCTTTTGCTTTCCAATTCTCTCCTCCTCCTCCTCTCTTTTTTTCTTCTCTCAGTCTCTGTTTATTTTTCAAGAAGTTCAATAAAGGAGTAGTCTTTTTAGCTATTAGCCCTTTGTTTCTTGCCTCTATTTCCTCCAACAAAGTTTCAGGAGCGGAGGTTAATTTTTCATCATCTGCACTGTAACTTTCCAAAAACTTCTTGTACTCTGGATCATCTTCGATAGTTCCAGTTTCAGCATCCTTTTTCTTACTCTTCTTTTTTGCAGCTTTTTGGAAAGGTGCAAACTCAACTATGGCAGCATATTCCTGACCTTTGTGATCAACAAAACATAGCTGTCAAAGCGATCCTGAAGAGGACTGTTCTCCTGGTTTTTTAAAGTTGAAGTAGGCTCTCGAGAACATGTGAGGGTACAAGCTGGAGTCATTGGCAAAGAACTCTTAAGTAGTCATGCTCGGGCAGGGGCTGGAGGTGCTCCTCCAGCTGCTCCTTCATCAGGCTGGGCAGCAGCCAGTGGATCACCACCTTGCTTGAGCATCTCCTTCTTGTCCTTGGGCCACTCGAGGAGGTTGAGAGCTCGATGCCGCCAGCCTGCCATCCATGCCGGTGGCAGTCCCCAGCCCTGGCCCCAGCAGGGCCCCTGGCCTGGTGGCAGGCCCACGCCGCTCCTTGGGCCTGGTGTTTTCCTTGTCCTCCTTCATCCCGGGCGTGGGACCACCACATATGTATGTATGTTTTCTATTAAAAGTGAAATTAATCTTCTAAAGCATATAAAAAATCTTGCTCTGGGAAATTTCTCCCCTCTTATTAAAATGAATTCTGGTTTTGGTAATGATCATAGAAACAAAGTGCCACTTTAGGCTCTACATTTTCCAATTGCAGCCAGCCACTTGAACTATAACCCAATAATAGGAAGAACAAGAGGTACAGACCTAGTGCGTTGTGCCAGGTATTACAATGTGCAGTATTTGTGAATCTCCTCAGTTTTATATGACAGCGACACAAGAAAACTCAATTGTAATTCCCTAGAATTGTTCTTCTATGTATAATATACTTTTTTTTTTCCTTTCATCAGCTCATCACTTGCATAGAAAGAGCCCAATTTTCACTCGCACATGTCCAGGACTACACACACAATTCTGGATACATACAGTCAGATGTACTAATAACCACTACGAAGCGCTGATAAACTTAAACTGTATGTGCAAGCGATGACAGCTTTACATGTCAGACCTAAGAGTTTCACCTGTATGTATGCAGGTATTAGTGTATTGCAATGTACACTAAGATGTTAGTGCAAAGCATACACCTTTGTTAATGCATCAGCATATACATGCAGATTAAAAGCATGCAAAATCATACATGCTACTGAAAGCCCACTGAAGACCCAGCCATATCTAAACATTTGTATCATCTTTAAGAGTAAGATTTGTCTTCTACTTGTAGAAATCCAAAACACTAAGAGAGGAAGTTTGGGGATATGTGATACATACTCTGCCCTGCTAGGAGAGAATTTTCACTTCCAGTTATCTAGGCATTTCAAGATAGCCTGAAATCCACCATGTTAAAATTTAAGCAATTAAAAAGTATCTCTGCTTTATACACAACAATCTTGTAATATTACTTTTGCTGATTAATAAATTCAGTAAGACTTTGCATAACATAAGTTTCTCGTAGCTGCACAGCTGGACTACCTCAAGCGTTCCCACAGCAGGTGTTTGCCATAATTGCTTGTAGCATTCCTGCTATGGTTCAGTTGAAAGTAGAGCTAGTAAATGGCCTCTAACACAGCAAA